>NW_013952605.1:653929-655020 GCF_001266775.1 Austrofundulus limnaeus
GAGTTCAGCTGGTGTCTTGGCTTTCCATGCCTTTTTACACCTCCCTTTCTTCATGTGTTCAATACTTTTTCCCTGTGACATTCCACATTATTAAAAATAACTTAATTTCCAGACATTTATGGTTTGATTTCTTTGTWTGTATGGATCACTTGGGTTGTTACCAACATCTGATGAAAATTCCATGTCATTAGCACCTCTAGTAATATATTTACTGAGAAAAATGTTGACGAGTTCAATACTTATTTTACCCGCTGTATGCATTCCTCCTCTGATCCCTCCTCTTCCACTCCCATGTAGGTCCCTATGTTTGGAGAAGGAAACACACTTTACGCTGTTTTAGTTTAAGCTATGTGACGAGGAAATGGATTTTTTTTCTGTCAAAATAGGTCTTACATAATAAACGAGCTGAGGAATATGGGAGCACAGATGACCTTTCATAACTTTTTATAAGAATAAAGAGGTCCAATAACAAGATACACGTATGATTCATGGCCCATAAAATTTCATTTTAGGGAAAGGAAAATTAGCAGAACTCTGAGATCTAACTGACCTTGACATGATCCATTTGCATTAAACTGTGGGAAAATGTTTCTCGTCTGAAACTTTAACCACAGAAAGTTGACCTGGTGCAGGAGAAGTGTAATATAAACCAGAAAAAAAAATAGAGATAGAAGTCTGTTTCATTTTATCAAGCATCTTTATACTAAGACAAATTATAAAAACCAGCTAGCTTTGAAGCAAACAAACACTGTTGGCCTGAACTCAGCTCTACTTTTCACTCTGTTCCAGCACAAGCTCAAAGAGAAAATGAGTTTCTGGAGGAGGAGTTTTGCCAACGGCCATTTTCCAGTTTCACAAAGGTCCTGCAGCGTGATTTGAGATCTTTTGTGACTTGTTGTGTACCTTTTCTGTGGGAACTTTTAGAGAGTTAAAGTTCAAACATCCTCAGTTCAAATAAATAACTGGCCATCTAGCTCCGTGAGAAGCCTCAGGCAGGGCTACACTCATCCCCGTCCCCGGCAAAGACTCACCTTTGTCTCATTACTGAATGCAAAACAATAGGTGGGGTTATTACGTCAATTTTACTCCCC
>NW_013952605.1:656553-658840 GCF_001266775.1 Austrofundulus limnaeus
ATTTTATTGTATGTTAATTTGTTTTGGTTTTAAATTAAATTAATAAAAAATAATCTGGCACTAAATTAGAAACATGTTTGTCAAAATGAACCTCAGTTTAAACCAGTGGTTTATCCTGGTCCTCAAGAACCATTAGCCTGCATGATTTAGTTGTTTCCCTGCTCCTCAACAGGTTTTTAAGTTCTGCAGAAGCCTGTCAATCAAATCAGGTGTACCAAAGCAGGAAAACATCCAAAACATGCAGGAAAGTGGTCGTTAAGGACCAGGACTGAGAACCACTTGTATAAATGGTCATACTTCATTTGTCAGACAGTCTGTGAGGTGGTTTACAGATTGATCCAAGTAATAATGATACTAAGCTCAAGTCATGCAGTTTAAATCTTGTAGCACCACTCGTCTTCAGCTACAGAACAGTCATCCTGCTCCTGGACGACTGAGAATCCACAGAAACATCTGATAGCAGTGGTGTCGGACCGTGTCGAAGCCAAATTAGATCAATATTTGTGTCACTGGCTGCGCGTCACGTCGCTCACGTTTTATAATACTGTACAAGCTTCACCGGAGCATCCGACCACAGGGAGTTTAAAACATAAACAGTGAACTGAACAAGCATGTCAGATAATTATTTTACCGGTTCTGATTGAACAACAACTTCAGGCAAAGCTAAGAATAGCGTCCATCACAGCAACCTGTTTCCTCCTGTAGACAGTGAACGGAATGCAACGGTGCATCGCTTTCGTTTCATAAAATACACGCTTCATCAAAGCAGTCGACCACAGGGTTGTTAAAACATAAACAATAAACTAAACAAGCGCATCAGATAATTATTTTACCGGTTCTGATTGAATAACAACTTTACAATCAACAAGCTAAGTAGCATTCACCGTAGCAACCTGTTGTTTAACYCTGTAAACAGCACATGCGCGTCACATTGACGGCAGTCTGGAAGTTGTATTTAAAATGTGAACATCCATGCCAAAAAAAAAGTATCAGTTCAGTGTATCGGGGCATTTTGAATTAGTACGAGTACTTGTAAAATGCTGGTATCAGACCCGATACTCGAAACTGGTATCGGTATCGGTGCATCCCTAGTCTGGCCCTGTCATATTTGTTTGATCTTCTTAACATCTACACTCCAGAGCACTCCGGTCTAGATGTTCCTAGATCCAAAATAAAATCCAGAGGTGATTGGGCTTTTGCAGTTGCTGCTCCAAATCTGTGGGACAGCTTAGCTTTTCACATGGTTCATTGAGACTGTTGAGGCGTTTAAATCTTTGCTCAGACTCATCTCTTAGTTTTTGATTGAGGCAGAGGTTTGCGGTTCAGTTAGAGCTGATGGGTTTTTGGTTTTATTGGGTGTTTCTGTATTTTATTTTTATTTTTGTTTTACTGATACAAGTTCTTGACTTGTATAAAGCACTTTGCTCGGCTTTTGCTGTTTTTAATGTGCTATATAAATACATTTTATATTGACATTTCACAATTCATGGGTACAATTTAACCCCACTAATTTGACGTTTTTCTTTGCCTTAAACCTCTAAACGAATAATTTATCATCTTGCCATTTGTTGTCTAAATAAATAATGTATGAATTACCAAAACCTCTCTGAAATGGCTAATGTGTAAAAGCTCAACAAGGGAGGGTGGGGGGTGGGAGGGGATTCAACACACTACATATCTAGTAACAGGGCCCCCCTCTCTCTGTATTTCTGACTACACCTCTCTCTTCCTCCAACATGCAGGCCGCTGTCCTGGCAGCAATGGAAAATGTCAGAGCGAAGACTGGCAGAGGATGAAGGGCAGCAGGAGGAGGAAGTGTGGGGGGAACATGTGGGGTGGAGGGGCAGGGGCGGAAGAACGATGTTTGTGAGGTTTTCAGACACCGTATTTGTCTAACATTTCTGCCCATTYCGAACAAGTTCAGTCACAGTTCATGAAACAGAACACCTCCATTTACCAACTTCCTTTTCACAAGTTTGTGCTTCATGCCTGAGTCCATACACACACAAGTTGTTTTTTCTTTCCTCGTGGGCACTTTGCATTGACTTCCATTCATTTTCCAGTCATTTCCATAGCCTAACCTTGACCCCTTACCACCCCAGTACATGCCTGACCCTAAATCTAGCCTGAACTCAATTCACACTTTGATGCTAAACTTAACCCCCCACCCAAAATCAGCATCCATACCCATGGGGTCCAGGCTTCGGTCCCCAACAAGGCTGTGCTTTTCTGGAAAATGGTCCCCATGGTACACGGACACACACACACACACACACACACACACACA
>NW_013952605.1:659199-666828 GCF_001266775.1 Austrofundulus limnaeus
CACACACACACACACACACACACACACACACACACCAGCTTATCAGGGGAACAGGAAGAGAGCTGATATCCTTATGGCATCATTTAAATCTCACCTTCAAGGACCTAAATTGAAACACTCAAAATCAATTTAATGTAGACCCATTGATGATTTTATTATACAAACAGAAGATTAAATCACTCCTCCGTAAACTGTAAAAAAAGTCTAATATTTCCTTTTGTAGCATTTTAGCTTCATTTTTATAAGCCACTAACAGTCCGAAAATAGCACCTATCTTGTTTTTAGCATTTTAAATAAAAATAATTCCAATTTTTTTTTAATTAAACCCATTTTCTAAAGAAAAAATTTAAAACAATATGTTGTGGGGCTCCAAAAATTCTGTTTTTACACAGACAGCTTCCTGGTTTTGTCAGCATTTAATTCTAGTTTGAGCTGGGACAAATGCAAGTAATCAATGTCAAATCCAGACTGCAGACTATCAAAGACCAGAGCAACAATGTTAACTTTATATTGTATCATCAGTATAAACATGTAAACATACCTCAGTGACATTCTGTTTCTGTCTTGATTCAATTCAATTCAATTCAGTTCAGTTTATTTAAAACAAATAACTTCATTTCTGGACATTTATGGTTTGATTTCTTTGTATGTATGGATCACTTGGGTTGTTACCGACAACTGGGGAAAATTTCATGTCATTAGCACCTCTAGTAATATATTTACTGAGAAAAATGGTGACGTGTTCAATTCTTATTTTACCCCCTGTATGTATAATGGGAGCGCACCAATTTAATCTAGTTTTCATTTTAGCTGAACAAKTCTGCTGCTTTCCTCCTTTAATTAAAGACTGGCCACTGAGGCAAAGGTTACTTGAGGGTGGGCCAATGTGGCGCTGCAGCTTACTATCCATCACGGGAGGTTTGGTCATTCTTGGATGTGGGTGATATCATTTGAGTGAAAAAAGTAGGTCCAGCAGTGGGCAAGTGGATATAGAGAGTGGCAGAGAAACAAAGAATTGTAGTAAGAGAGGAGTGAGTGAGAGGGGGCACCGCCTGGGTTTATGTCCAGGGCAGGCATAGGGGAGCAGGGGTAGTCGGCTGGAGAGACATGGATCAGAAGCACTGACGCCTTCAGACAACAATGCACTGTTTCCCCCGTAATCCTGAGATTCATCGGGGCTCAATGGAAGACACTTGATAGCAGATGATAATGAAACTTCAACCCCAGACAGCCTGGCTGCCAAGGGCTTTTCCTCACCAGGCCAACAGCTACTTAATGCATGCTGTCTGACCAGTCTTCACCTTTTTTCACCAACACAGGCAACTCTGCCCAGTCATGAGCTCATTCACTCTTAAGGAGACTTCATTTTAAATCTACAGTCTTTACCAATTTCATTTTAGAAGTGAAGGTGGCTTTGACATAACTTCTAATTTATGATCCAAGCACAGCATGGATTTGGGTCATCAGGTGGGTCAAAAAATATTATGAAAATGTGCAAAGTTAAATGAGAGGTGCATGTTTTTCCATGTAAATTTGAAATCAAAATGACGAACTTCACACCTGCAGAAAATATTCTACCTTGACATGTGAAGCACGTTTTGTATGTTTCCTCTATGATTTTGGAACACTTTCAACATATTCACAAGCACTGCTTACTTCACATTTAATACTGGCTTTCACATTTTATTATTATTTTTTAACAGAATTGCCAACACCCCCTGAGCAAATAGACTTATGCCTTATTTCATTGTTGCTGCTTTCATGCTCAGCCTCGCACAAGCCCATAAAGTTGCTTTTACACCAAATAAAAGTCAGCAAAATTGTGAAAACAACGGCAGCTACAGGTAGTTAATACAATATGAAGGCTTCCTGCTGTTTAGTCATCAGTTCTTTAACATCAGCAGGAGGAAAACAGGGGAGCACAGCGGGGAGTCGGCTCCCCCGGCTAAGTGTGTGGCGGCATAAATGCTGTGGGAGGCGTCCAAGTTTTGCTACATTCTTTATGAAAGAGACGAGAGGGTTTGCCTGAGCGTTCCAGTCCAATGAAAGTCATATGTTAGAGGCAGAGGAGGGAGGGAGAGGGGGAGAAGAAACACGCTTTACCTCCTTCGGGGAACATCCATTGTTTCCTTCTGGTGCCTCACTGATGGAGAAACGAATACTCACACACATGCATTGTGTCACATATTCATATGAATGCAACTTATAGAATTTGCACGGTGCATTTGAAAGTTCACACAAGTTCAATTCAGAAAACTCCACTGTGCATGCTGTGCAGCACTCATTCAGACAGAAATATACACACGGAGCTAAGTGCAGCCTTGCAGAGTGCGGTGTGGTGGTGAGAGGTTTGGATTCTAGCCTCACAGGAACTTGCTTGAATCTGGTTCAGCCCTAGCTAAAATAAAAAAAAATAAAAAAATAATAACTTTGCAGCCTTGTCATCCGATGATTCTGAACATGCAATCATTTTTTTTGCATCTGATTAACCCAGTCAATGTCATGAAAGTGAGAGGACAGTAAACCCTGAACAAGTCACCATTTCCAAGTAACACAGGCTCAAATATATTAAATGGTGCACACACACACATGCAGTATTACCCGAGGTCAGTTTATAGCAGTGGTGTCCAAAGTCAGTCGTCAAGGGCCGGTGCCCTGCATGTTTTAGATGCTGCCCTGGTTCAACACAGCTGGACCTAATGAGTGCTTAATTAGTAGGCTTCCTCAGTATGTTATCAAGGTTTGCAGAGGCCTACTAATTAAGCACTCATTAGGTTCAGCTGTGTAGAACCAGGGCAGTTCCTAAAACATGCAGGACACCAGTTCTTGACATTCGACTTTATTTGATAAACGTATATTTTAACTGTAAAATAAAGACTGTAAAAATACTGTAGGCTGTTTAGTTTTGTAAATTTTTAAAAATATATTTTAACATGGACGGAGCCATTTTATTTACACGCAAAGCATTCTGGGTAAATTACGACGTGAATAGGTCCTTGGTGTGAATGAGATATCCACCCTGAAGGTTAATCTTGGACAATATCTGATGATCGACTCGTTTAAATGAAACCAGAGAGCGTTGACAGAGGAGAAGGTAGAAATGACTCAGCCTGTAACTGAAAATATGGATGGAGGACAACAGAGCTGCTTCATGGAAGAAGAATCTCAGCTTAGCCGGATAGTCTTCGGGCTAGCGCCTTATATGTATTAGCTTGGCGCTAGTGCGACAAACAAGCTAAACTGAGGTCCTCCATCCATATTTTCAGTTCTAGTCATTTTTGCATTCCCCTCTCTGTCTTGTGGGTGGAGGACCTCTGTGACGAGAGGAGAATATGTAGCGCTGAGCTAATACAACAATCCAAAACCTGTGCAATAGGTTGCCTTCAAGCCCAGGCCGCCCTTGAAAAAGAGATCTGAAATCTCAGTGGGACTTGCCTGGTAAAATAACATTAAAAAATAAATAAATATATGGTGATACTGTCGGGGCTAACGCTAAAGCTAACAGGCTAARCTGAGGTTCTTCTTCCATGAAGCAGCTCTGTTGTCCTCCATCCATATTTTCAGTTACAGGCTGAGTCATTTCTACCTTCTCCTCTCTGTCAACGCTCTCTGGTTTCATTTAAAGGAGCCGATCATCAGATATTGTCCAAGATTAACCTTCAGGGTGGATATAGCTCGCTAGCAGCCTAGCACCTAGGACCTATCCACATCATCATTTACCCAGAATGCTTTGCTTGTAAATAAAAAGGCCCTGTCCGTGTAATGTATTTTAAACTTTTAGTTAAAAATGATAAAAACTAAACAGCCTACAGTATTTTACAGTCTTTATTTTACAGTTAAAATTTATGTTTATTAAGTAAAGTGTAATGTTACAACTAATCATGGATCCCTTTGAGGATTGACTTTGGACACCACTGGTTTATAGCAACCAGCTAACCTGGGTAGCCTATATAAACAGGGAGAACAAGTGAACCCTGCCAAGATATAAACCTGCAACCTTTTTGTTGCAAACACAGTTTTGCAAATTGCCAGAGTTATATAAAGTACATGAAATAAATAACTGAGTAAAAGTAAAAATGCCTCAATAGAAAATGACTCTGGTAAAAACAAATTTTCACAAGTAAAATACTAAAGTAAAAGTCATAAAATAAAATTAAAAAAATGGTAAAATGTGTAAGAGAAAGAGAATGAAACGGAAAGTTTACAAAATGATAGTGACCTGCTGTGACACATGCCAAACACAAGGCCCACAGACTAAATGTGGCTCGTCATGGCATTTCATGTGGCTTGCGAGAGCTTGAAAGGTTTACTATTGTCTTAAAATAAGAGTATGCTACTTTAAAGCCAGCATTCACCGTAAACTACATCTCCCATAATACATGTTGATTATTTTACCAACAAAATGACAACATCCCACCATTGGGTGAAGGATTCAAAAATAGGGGATAGTTGATAGCTGTCAGACGGAAAATTTTGTTGTGTAAAATGTCCATTTTATTGCATTTTAGCTGGCTACTTTTGTTGCAGTAGCCCAGTTTTATGAAAAAGTGAAATTTCCCCACTTACACGTCGTAAATTTAAACTGAAATGCACCTCCAGTGGGAACTCCCTCTTGGAAAGTGAGAGGCAGCAGCTACTCAGCACAACTGACAACTTACTTTTATTTTCAATAGTATTTCTGTGTTATTTATTTATTTTACATTTAGTCAGTCTTACACGTAGTACTTTTCAGTGTTTGTACRAGGCTGTGTTAAAACACTGTTTCAAAGCAAGAAACCACGTAGAGCTCAGTTATCGTTTGTTAGCAGTGCTTGGCTGTATATCAAGGAGATAAGGAACGTGACATTTCATGTTTAGCTGAAGTTAAACACAAATCGTTGAAGTTTATACTGACCCTTTGAGGACCACCATAATTTGAGTTTGACACCCCTGTGCTATGACGTATAAACATGATGGCACTAGCAAAAGGAGGCAGAATTGGGCAGGAGGCAGAATTGGAGGTGACAAATATGAAGATAGAAGAGATAGATGGAGATGTACAGAGGAGGGGTAGTGGAAATACTTTATTTTTGGGGGTGGGGGTGGTATTTGTTTTCCTTTTTTTTCAGCCATGATTTTGAATAAATGCATTTAAGGTTGACAACACTTGGGCTAAATATAAAAATAAAATTCCATGATTCTGAGTCAAAGTTCATCATGACAGAGTCACATCAGGCATGTTGAATAGCAGTGGCTGGGATGCTGAGATGATTTTAAATATTGGGGGGGGGGGTGCTGCGGCAAAACTGCCCTTCTTCTGAATAAACTGTAAGGACAAATGCTTCCCAGGAGCTGTGGTTCATTCATACAGACTTCATTCCAGTCAGAACTGGACACTAAACCATCAATTATTTTTTTTATCCTGGGTGACTTGGGTTTCTTGGGGTTAGAATAGAGGAGGGGGAGGAGTTGGTCAAAATGGCCACATATAAAACCAGAAAAGTATGCAATCTAAAATCTTTTTTTTTTCATGTCTTGTAACTGTTAGGTTGAATATTTTTATTTAAGTCTGTAAGTCAGTCAGTTAAATGCATCTTCTGTTTTACAAAGAACCTCTGTATTAATCACCCTTATTTTTCTTTGTCCACAGAGATGCTTTTTGGCATTAGTCTCTTGTTAACGTGTTCTGCCCAGGGATAAAACAGGATGTCTCTGGAAAAGGCCAAAGCACRAGTCGTGAAGGGCTAAAGAAGTGAAGTGTTTGCTGTAAGCCTCCCCGCCGGACTGCTAGTAAACAGGAAAAGGGACGTTCTGTCAAAGTCGTAATTCAGTCCCACCCGGAGCGGTCCGGGAGATTTCCTGCACGCAGTCGGCCAACAAGCAGATGGAGACAAAGGTGACAGGAGGGAGGAGAGGGACTGTGGCACAACCCTGCCAGCTGTCCACCAGGAACACTAGCAGAACTGTCCCACTTCCTGAGCCAGGCAGGGATTTTCCGCCAAATTTCCACCTCACTCACAAAGACCTGTGACCTCAAGCTGGCACGCAAACACACGTGCATTTTATTCATTCATTCGAGTACAAATACAGTTATGGAAAACTGAACTGAAAAGTTGTAAGGATGCCAATGTTGACACATACATTAATTTAAAACTTTTTAATCCTCCCTATAAATGCCTACTTTGTAAACATGAGATTAATGTCTTTTAGCTTTTAAAAAAACCTGACAGTTGATGTGTGAGTCATTGGTTGAACTGATGCCTACATCTCACTGTCCATGTTGCTAACAGACAGGGCGGAGACCTGTGAGGCTGCATTTATATCACTGTCTTGGTTTTATGTCTAGATTCTTCTCCAGGTGGTGCATCGAAAGGAGAATCAGGATGAAAATGACTGGGATGGTTCAGTTCTTCATCCTAATTYGGAAAGTATTTGCAATGCACTTATATTTAGAAAGTGAAGAGGTGTAAATGTCAATATGTCTTTTAAATGGCAGCACGATGGCTCAGTGGTTAGCACCGATGCCCCACAGCAAGAAAGTTCTGGGTTCGATAAATAAATAGCTTTTCTCCTCAGGAGGTGTTTTGGACTTGAACTTGTGAGTTCTCTATCTCACACTGCTCTCATGGATACCGTTTACCAGTGAGTCGCAGCTAAGTGACATACTGACATAAGTAGCAGGAGTGAAAACAATTCAAAGCATTTTAAAGCACAGAACACAACAGACACTGCAACTATTGTAAGTTTACAAAATACTTAATATCACATTTTGCTTCAGAGCCCCATCTTTCTGCATTCAAGTGGCCCCTATCATCAGATGTTGTTAGTTTTGAAGACTAAAGACTTAATCACCAAGACACAACATCGGTTATGCTTTTTACCTACAGTGCTATCTTGCTAAGTTAGCTTGTATGACTTAGAGAACTGGAAACCTAAAGCCTGGTTTATAGTTCATGAGAAGTCACAAATTGTCTCACTGACGTGGTCACTTTATGGAAATAGAGTATTTTTCTTCTTGTACACCTTGCTGACCTTGTGCACAACTCCCTGACAGAACTACTTCTTGTAAGAAATATGCTAAGTATTGTGTGATAGGTCACAACTTCATGGGTGGGTTTGTTAATGAAAAAAACTCACTGAGGAGATGATGGCCAGGGCTGTTAGAAAATGCGGTCATCTTTACAAAAGTTCCAGCAACACTTAGAAAGGTAGTCAAAGAACTGGTGTACGGTGTACATTTTAGGACATCCTCAGTTTTACTTGTCAGTCATCAGTTGTCAGAAAAAAAGTTGTCAGTTTTACTTGTCAGTCATCAGTTGTCAGAAAAAAAGTTGTCAGTTTTACTTGTTAGTCATCAGTTGTCAGAAAAAAAGTTGTCAGTTTTGTTTATTTATTTACATACATTTGTTTGGCGCCTTCTGGAGCCTGCAGAATCATAGCAATGAATACGTAGAAGCCTCGTTGACTGTGTCGTCCGCGGCTGTGACGAGCTGTGTGTCCGCCATATTGGAGGTGGCACCGCTGCGCTGTGAACTACTACAAATGATTGGACTTTGTTTCATGAAGCACATTTTAACCGAAATTTACATTAATACGGCACCATCATTTATTCAAACACACATACACATGCGCACACACGCACAAATTGAG
>NW_013952605.1:666843-671475 GCF_001266775.1 Austrofundulus limnaeus
CTCCAGAGGAGTCGGACGCTTGTTTGCTCTCTCTCCCGAACCTGCCCCTCCTTCCCTGCTTCACAGCTCTTTCAAGCCTTTCTTCTGCCTATCATCTGAAACAAAAAGGAGCTATGGATTTGGTCAACTGGTCTCTGAACGCAATTGACACTGTTTTTTCCACATTAAGATTGGAACGAGGGGAATGTAGCTGTCCCAGTGGAATGGTTGCTGCTGGTCGAGTAAGTGGTTCCTGGGGCTGGAACCTGATCTGTTTGGCGCCACTTTCCATTGAAGACATGGAAGATCTGTATATATGTGGATTTATGATAACTGGATTTCTGATGATCGGTGGAGGAAGATTTCTAATTTATCRAAAAAAAAGTGATCCTGACAGCAGTCCGCGCCTGTGAGAAACTGTCAGGCACAATGGATGGAATCTGCTGTACTGGAAGTGCAAAGACTCAGATGCTGGGGGAGACAAGTCGCATACTGGATGTGATTCTGACAAGAATTGCAGCACAGGAGTGTGCCTCTGGGATATAAGGATTACACCTGGGTGAAGCTTCAGACGGAGAGAGGCGAGGAGGACACAAAATTCTGAACTTTTTTTATCACCATTTTCAGAGATGCAGTGAGACTGAAAGCAGCAAGAAAAGTTCAAGGCCTGCTTATCCCAAAACAATTGTGTTTATCTTGTCGGAACTCAGCTGCTGGCCTTTGGTTGGCACTTTATCTAAATATCCCCGGGAAGATACGTCAACAAGGGCTTGATTCCCTCCCCTCTTCCCATATCATCAGTGTGTGGGACCAGTCTGAAGGCCGTGAGGAGGAAGGAGAATCTTTGAACTCTAGTGAACAGAGCATGAGACAATATGATCTGGTCTCTGGACTCTGGCGGGTCTCAGATTGGTTCCAGCACGGAAAATTATCCTAGCATGTCACCGGCTCCACTGAATCCCTCCCCTGTACTCTAAGCCACATCCCCATCCCAAATGACCTAAGGCACTCCCCCCACCATGCCCAGCTGTCTTACTCTTTACGAGTATTTTTTTGTGCATAAGATTCTGTGTTTATAGGATCAGAACAACTTTTTAACTCATCTCTCCATCCATCCATTTTCTGTACACGCTTCTTCCTTTTCAGGGTTGCGTGGGTCACTGGTGCCCATATCCAACAGTCACAGTGCGAGGGGCGGGGTACACCCTGGACAGGTCGCAAGTCCATCCCAGGKCCACACATTGAGACAAACGAAACAAACAACCATTCACTCTCTCACTCACGCCTAGGGACAATTTAGAGTTATCAATTAACCTGACAGTCATGTTTTTGGTCTGTGGGAGGAAGCCGGAGTACCCGGAGAGAACCCACTCAAGCATGGAGAGAACATGCAAACTCTACTCAGAAAGGTCCTCGGACCGGGATTTGAACCGGTGACCTTCTTGCTGAGAGGCATCAGCTCTACCAACTGATCCACCGTGCCGCTCATGGCACTCATCTCTCCTATTGTGTTTTTCCAAGCTTTTTAAAGGTAGCATCACCCCTGCTGGTTGCTGCATGACCTGTGCACCTGTTCCCCCATGTTTGTCTTGTGTGTCTCTCTTGAATGGGTGTTCTTAAATGTAATTTCTTTGTGCTCTGTACAGTGACAATGAAGGCATCATCAYCATCATCATTATCATCAACAACAGAAATACCATATCTTCCTCCTCAGTTACTCTACCAAATGTGCTGTTGTGGTAGTGCTGTTAGTATGTGACGTGTGCTGCGGTGGCTTACCAGGATTTCTCACCTACAAGTTTTCTTGAGTATGAATCCATGCAAACAATATTGTCCTAATATCACATCAAGTGAGATCTAACGTCTTAGTTCTCCTCGAATATAACCAGACCTCAAAACTTCATGTATAAGAAAGTGAAACAGCCATTTTGCTGCCAGCATTTGTTGTGAAGCTTCTTGACCTTAACAGAAGAAAAAGTTAAGATTAAAAAAACAGCTGAACCGAATTTAGCAGGATTGCACTTTTATCCACAAAACCTTAAATAAACAATGAACTAAAAAAGGTAAAACAGAAAGATATACAGTATAGAAGTTCTTTTCAGATTCATCCAAAAATTTACTAGTGTGTACAGCTGGAAAATTCTTGGATAATTACACTTTTTTATGTAGCTCAGTAATAACTGTTTTCTATGATATTTTTGGTTCTTTCTATTGCACCAAACAAGAAGACATTGACCTTTTAACATGCTGATGTGCACACATCTTAAAGAGGCAGCTGAGGAGGTGGGAGGTTATGGAGATAAAGTCCCTCTGCTGTCAGGTGTTACTGAGCATCCACAGACAGCAGCAACACACATCACACTTCCTCCTCCTCCTTTTGTTTCTCAATCAGTTTTATACCCAAGTCCGGCACTCCACTTCCCTCTACTGTTATCTCTGTCTCTAAACCTCTCTAGTTTTGTCTGGTTCTAAATTGCTGCACTTTGCTACTTATCTCAATTTGCCCTGCTACTTCAGCTTCAGTCTATCATTTCTCCCAGAATCCACTGCTGCCTCACTCACCTCTCAACCATTAACCTAAAGAAGAAAGACTTGTGCATATGTCCAAACTGTTTAT
Source organism: Austrofundulus limnaeus (assembly GCF_001266775.1). Lineage (NCBI taxonomy): Eukaryota > Metazoa > Chordata > Actinopteri > Cyprinodontiformes > Rivulidae > Austrofundulus > Austrofundulus limnaeus. The sequence goes on from NW_013952605.1 coordinate 669,440, forward strand.
TCAGAAGTCTTACAATCACAGTTCTGGGGTAGTTTCATTGAGGGTTCTTTCTTTTTGTTCTCTTCTGCAGCTTAGAATTCACTGCTGCCTTCAGTTCTCAGGCATGATAAATATATGTGGATCCAACACCAAAGCAATAGATTAAACAGATATGTCATGCATAGAAAAGACCATATCCTGGAAGCTCATTCCAGGCGCAGGACACAGGGCCTTGTAAAACAGCTTTTGTGGCTTCTGAAGCAAAAGAACGATGAAGTTTACATTTGAGAAAGAGAGAGAATCCTGCAGAAGCATCGCCTCATCCTGGAAGAGCAGACTGTATGTTTGTAAGAAAGCCAAGAGGAGATGATAGGCCACAGTAAAACCAGTCTGAAGTATCTAATTTAGGAGGCCTGGATGGCTCACCAAATACCAAGAGGGGAAAACAGAATAGCTCCCTGGCCTGACATGTGAAATGTCTGAGGGGGAATCAAAGCCAGTTAAAACAAAGATGAAAATAATTGACATCGCCTTACTGTTAGACAGCTATGATTAGCGTTTGGGCTAAGGCTATGAAAGTTCCTGAATGGCGCTGAGGCGGCCGGTCAAATTTTTCCTGTCAGTGCTGATGCTGTCGGGTCTGCTGACACTGGGTTAGGAGGACATCTCAGGCCTTCAGCCTGACAAGACAATTAGCCAAGTTACCCATTGAAGAAAGTAAGAGGATTCCTCCCCAACCATGTGCAAACACTTCCTGTTTGCACTCCCTTGGTTTCCATCATCCTCCATGTTCAGTGACATCTGGGGAACACATTCAGAGTAGACCACCAAGTAAATCACACAGTAACATGCACCCGAGGCAGATTAAAATTCTTAGACCCACTCTTGGTCTTGTGAAAGCATTGCAARTATGCACGTTTTTTGTCTCTTCACCTAACTTCTCAGGAGTAACAGAATTATCTTGAATTGTGTATATTTGTCCACAGATCAATATTAAGTCATGCAGCCCTGTAGGGTGACAAAAAAATTGCGTAACTTCTAGTTTTATCCCCCGGTGATAGCTGTCGTGTGCATACATGTCAAGCGCTTTGGACTTTTACCTGTATAATGAGCCTCAAAAATCCCTAATTTTCACAAAAAGACTGTATTAATCACATGCAAGGAAAGAGCGGGTAGGAAGCTGGTTATTTGATGTTATAATGTCCTACAGGCTCTGACATTAAATAAATTTGAAACTTAGTTTTTGAAGAAATCTGTAAAACTTGAAAAAATCCTGCAAAATGAGGGAAAATCCATGTAATTTACAACCTGTACAACTTGACATGTATGCGTGTGCATTGCTCCCAATCAGTGCTGCAGACCTTGCTGCTCTCCACGTATGATTGGTCAAAACTCTGTGGCTGTGTTTATACATGCGGAGCAGCACTCAGAGCAATGCTTCTTTCTTCATGTTGTTGTTGAAAATGATTCATACCCAGCAGCAGTTTGTTAATTTAACAAGATACACAGCTTTGGTGAGCAGCTGATCTGATTGCATTGAGCGTGAGCGTGTGATCAACTTTCATGCCTACTTTCCAGCTTCGCTGTTAACCAAAAAAAAAAAAGTTTTCCTCCTCCAACTCTTCATGCAACACATTGATTCATCGAATGATCTATCCTGCTGTCATCACTGTTGTTTACACTGTATGCTTAGCCAGAGCTGAGCTACACTGGGAAGCTACTGGGAAGCTACAAAAAACACTGGGAAGCTACAAAAAACACTGGGAAGCTACCACAAAATGACGTAATCATCGATCCGCTGTCTCACATCACATTGAAGTATAAACCAAACTGAAATGACACAAGTTTCCAGTTTTCACAAGCCTGGTATTGTTTTCTCTTTCTGATAAACTTTGTTTAAATTAGCACAATCTGAGGTCAGACAGATTCTACTGCTTGGATGTTCTGCTTGAYATTTCTTTAAAGATAGATTGTTTAAAAAAAAGCAAGAAGCTGGGTCTCACTGTCTTCTCTATCTTTTTGCAAACAAAAAACATCAAACATATTGTATATATATA
>NW_013952605.1:671540-677240 GCF_001266775.1 Austrofundulus limnaeus
TATATATGCAGTATATATAAAATAATTTACAAACCAAAATAAGCCCTGTTCAAGAATAATAATTGATAATCTCTTAAACATTCAAGGTTTTCCACTATTGTTTTATACAAACTAGTGCCAAAATGCATACATCCAGATCTATATGCATATTAAAAACTAGCCAACACAAATCTGACTGCTATGATGAATCTTTTATCATTGACAGTAAAACCACCACTTTACCATCTCTACAAATTAATTTCTTACATTTTTCTAAATAAGTGAGCGTAACATTGCACATGTTTAGATTTACATGTACATTGAGACCAGACTCCCAGCAGTTCTGTCTCAAATAGCACCACATTTAGATAGCTGGAAATAAACACAGGAGTCACATTCCTTCCTTGTGTTTTTTATTAGATAATTGAGAGTCTATAATCACAGTTTGGTGCCAGAGAGCACTGACCCAGTTCTGCATTTGCTCTTAGTTGTATCTAATCAGCTTCCTGCAACCCGGGGCTAGCTGAACGTTATCACCAGGCACCGGCTGGTTAACCATCATCTCCACACACCTCAGTCAGACAGATTAGATTTATACATGTTTGTTCTACAACTGCCAGGACATGTCATCTAAAGCTACACTTCTTGATTCACAGTCTGAAGATGGCTATTTTTTTCTCCTACATTTTTCTTTTTATACTTTGCACTTCAGTAAGGAAATTAGTGTTTGGTAGATTAATTCTTTGTTGTAACAGTGTTTCTCAACAATAGATCTTATATCAGGCACCTAAATGGCAGCACCTGGGGGTGCCAGAAGCTCAGAACATGTGTCAACAGCAACAGCAGAATAAGCTGTTAGACAGATATTTGGCAAATTTTTCATGTGTGCAACCCACATACTCTACTGCTCATCCCACAAATGCATGTTCCTTACAAATGTGGCACCATTTAGAAGTGAAATTAACAGGCTTTTCTACAGTATAAGATTTAGAGCAGCTCTTTGCTTTAGAAATAATCCACCAAACACAAATTTACTTACATTTTGTGCTTATACTGTATGACAAGATTTTTKGCTCAAACTCACCATGTATATTTCTTCTTTTTTAAATTTCTGAAAAGCCAGCACTGGGATTTTTCTTTTTATTAACTTACATGTGAAGCACGTAGCACATTAACTGTGTCCTAATGAAATGGTTGCAGTGAATTTTATCAGATTGAAAGCTACATTTGATTTTACCTAATTTAATTTAATTGGTGTGGACGGGTTGGCTTATCCTACCTGCAGTATCAGTTGAGCAGACACACCAGATTAGATCTCTAACCTTTGGTCATGAGTTCTGATTTTATAGGTCATCAAATTAATTTTATTTAACCAGAAAAACCCCATTGATACCACAGATCCCTTCTGCAGAAAAGGCCTGACCCTGAAGGCAACCTAACATTCATGYTTTTGTTCTGCAGGAGGAAACCAACACAACCACAAGGAGAAAGAAYGCCAAGAATTGARCCCAGGACCTGCTTGCTGTGAGRCATCAGTGCTAACCCCACAGGTGTCAAACTAGCAATGYCATTCTGCATGTTTTAGAGGTTCCTCAGCTTCAACACACCTGATTTGCATGAATGGGTGGTTAGCAGGCTTTTACAGAATTTGAAGAGGTTATGCAGTCACTGAATCAGGTGTGGTTTTTCTGTATACTGTATCTCCTGTCCACACTCCAGTTCAGTAGGTGGTGGTAATGCACCTTCAGTTGGTCTGCCAACCGCCATAAAACATAAGAAGAAGAAGCAGAAACAGAAGAAACAGCAGAAGAAGAATCAGGTGTGTTGAAGCAGAACAGGTGACACCACTGCCTGCCAAAGCTACATTAGCAAAAGGACTGAAAAACACAACTTTTTTTTGTTGTTGTTAATTGCAAGTTTTATGAAAATGATAGGTAATTTTGAAACTGGATCTGTTTATGGGCAGTCTGGTTTAAAAGTTAGGAAATAATTAGTTCCAATAACGGATGATCTGTCCATTTTGAGTGAACAATTTTGAGTGTAGCTTAAGCTAARGGTTAGTTCAAGTTTTGTCACGTGTTTCGGCTGATTTATGTTTTCAAGAAAGTATTTTACTTAACTGTAGTTTGTAATGTCAAATAATATGTAGGTGCTCAGGACATTTTGGAAATTTTGAAAAATTGTGAAAGATTTTAAGAGCTATTTTGTTCAATTTTGTCTAGGARATTCAGCATAGCACACATATTATTAAACTATAACAAAATAAACCTCACATTTTTTTCCCCTCACAGCATCTGGGGTAGAAGTTTAGAAGTGAGGCTTGAAAAAATGATATGATTTGCTTATTCACTCTAATGTTACTTCTTAAAATTCCTGCTGCTTGCACACACCACACAGACACTCCAAATCCATCCTCTGTTGCCCTTCCCTCCATCAGATAGCAGTTTCCTTTCAGGAGAAGCGTGATAGGAGAGGAGATAAGGCACTCAAAGGATTAAGAGGACACCACTGACTTCTGACCGTACAGATGAGTCCTGACATGTTCTGTCTGAGAATGTGTTGTAAAAAAAAAAAACTATGTACTAAAACACAAACTTCAAACAAAAAATACTTTGAAATATTCTGAAGAGTATATTAGTGTAAGCAAGATAAATCAGAAGCTGATGTCRGAGTTGTTTATTGAGTCAAAAGACCTGAAATGTAGTTTGATTTTTCAACAATGGTTTGGTGAATATAAAGAAAACAGTTCAGTTTTATGTAGAATGTAACAGATTTACATTTAGAGTTACCTAATGTTCCAGTTTTGCTTTTGATCCTCATCAGCTCTGTTTACCATTTTTTCAGGGAGACGTTAAGACATTTGCAAGAATCTAATAATTATCCTGACACAAAATCTGTTTAGTAAACCAATTAAGGAAGGTTTTCCAAATCAGTTCWTTACTGTTGATAAAATGAATTATGTTCCTGTGATTTGAGGAAAGTGYCAATTGCTAATCAGTTCTTTCAGAGTTGTAATAAATTGGATTATTGCAGCATGATTAGAACAAAAAAGTTAATATTTTTGCTGCATTCCAGTTGTCCTTGCAGGTCGGAGCTTACCACTTCCTAAACTGAAAAATGAACTGGAGTGGTCATAATTTCAAGTCGTTAAGTCAGTGCAACATGACTACACCTGAGCACCTGAGCATGTGTGTGTGTGTGACATTATCATTTGAACTGGCTGCTCCTCAGATCAACAGAGACTAAGGGTGTAYTCACACCAGCCCTGTTTAGTCCACTTTRTTCTAACTGTAGTTTATTTGCCTAAAAGGTTTGTTTTGTTTGGGGAGGTGTGAATGCATAATTGATCTCTGGTGCGGACCAAAAAAGCAAACTCTAGTCTGCCTAAAAACCYAGGTCTCGGTTGAATTGAAGCGAACTCTGGTGCGGTTCAAATGCATGTGTGAACCRCAAGCGGACTGGAGCCCGCTCCAACAAGAAGTGGACTATAACACGGGGCATTCTGAGTAATAATAGTAATAAAGTTACTTATATCTTGTAAATACCTCACTCGCGGTCTGTATAAGGTGGTTATCACTGCTGTGAAGTTGGATGTGYTCCTAYTCAGTGAATGAYACCTCACATGGAGCTGTCTCAGCTGCTTTGTGTGGAAAACAATATTTTCCATGGTTCTGCCTCATCTTYAGCTCATGCTGAGCCCATTGGTGAAGAGTGTTTATTAGAAATATAAGCCAAAAAGAAAATCCTAAAAGAAATTCTACAACCACTAAAATCTGATGTCCCTCTGTTTGTTTGCATTTTGTGAAGAAGGAAGTTKTGCTCCTTGTCTTCKTCTGAGGGTTTTGTGTTGATTYGTTCAGGTGAGGGAGGGAACAGGTTGWTTACAGTGTTTGGTTTGTTTGACAAAGTGTAGTGTGAGTGTGAACTACACCCACTGMGACTGTAACAACAAATCTTGCAACTTTGGTCCCCAATCGAATTGAGTGTACTGCACTATCAGGTGTGAATACGACCTAAAAGCCTTTATTTTTAAGTTTTTAGCAGTTCTGTGTTGTTAATTACTTTACATTAAATCAGTCATACTTGTAGTATTTATTGCACTTATTATGAGAAAAGATTTAACGCTATTTGTACACTCAAAATTCCACATAGAGATCTATTGTTGWATTACTGTTGCAAAGCAAGAAATACAATTCAAAAGAAATAGAAATGATTTTTTTCCCCAACATTCTGATAAGTTGGAAACTGGAACGATTTCAACTCAGAACCGACGTCAGAATTTCAAGTTCCACTAACTGGAACGYAGCGTTAAAACTGTCAAGCAAACATAAACTCAATGTACACAGAAAATAAAAACACATTTTCACAGCAAACCACAACTGAGTTGCAGTGAGTGACAAGAAGTGCAGCTGGAGGAGGGGGTGGGGGCGAGATGGGCAGAAAATGAGGACCATTTGAGAAAAAGTGCCTCCCTGTCAGAGGGGACAAAAAAGCAAGAAGGGGGTGACCCCCCCTGTGCCCGCCAGTCTACCCCCCCACACACACATACACACATACACACACTAGTAACTCTATCCTATAGATAAAATCACACCCCAGGCCCTCAGTGTACCCCTCTTGGCCTACGAGTCCCACCCTTTGATCCAGGGTCATCGAGGAAGGACCAACACTTTCACATCATGTCTGTCCCTACAGCTCTGCTAGAGCCGATAACTGACTCACACATTATCACACTCACACCAGTATCTTTCAAAATGCCCCTGCCTTAGAGGATCTGCTCTTAAAAACAGAATTGCGTTTTGTCTTTTCCTTCATGGCAAACCTGGTTGCTCTCAGAATTTTAGCTGTTCAAAGGTATTTGGGAACGTCATGTCATGTTTTGGCATAAAGTCAAAATAAAGACTGTCTGTGAAAAATATGCAACTAATCCATTAAGGAATAATTTGTTTTTATTTATAAAAGGTGGCGTTCCTGTCATTACAGGCTTATTTATACAAAGAGCACGACTAAAACAACATGAAAAACTGCACATTCGATCCCCACAAGATAAGTTTTTGGTGCTAAATAAATCTGTCACCAGGAGCAGCAGAGAATATATTTTGTCTTTGGTACAGATCATTTTTTAAGTTTAGCAGAAAAGAAAATAAAGATGATATTTTGTGAACAAATAAAAAAATATATATTTTTCATCTCGACATCTCCATTTGTTAAACAGTAATAATATTAATGTATCAAAATCAGGTTAGACCATAAACTACAGCTCCCATAATGCATATTGATACATATTGTATTCATATTAAATGAAACTCTCCAATCGCAGCTTTTCTCTGAGTCTCTCCAGACTGAAGTTGCTTAGTGTTGTTTTAAAAAGAGCAGCAAAGTGAACTTGAATCTGCAGTTATGTGAAAGAAATTTTCTTTCTCAAAAAACTATGAGACTGAAAACTCACAGTCTTGCTTTTTAAACCACGTAGTTTATGATATTTAAAGAGTAACTTACCCCAAAATTAACTTTTTTTAGCTGATAAACTGTCTAGAATGTGTCTAAAATGTTATATAGTACTGTTTCTGTGCTAATTTTGATGTTTTTGTGCATATTTGTTCAAATCTGTAATATTTGGTCTAAAAACGTGTTTTAGCTGCTCATATGGGTAGAGCAGTGGTACTGCAGGCTAATTTGCATATTGGTTAACGGCTCTCCACGGTGACGTGTCTTCTCCAC
>NW_013952605.1:678175-683952 GCF_001266775.1 Austrofundulus limnaeus
ACACACACACACACACACACACACACACACACACACACACACACACACACACACACATCAGAAAAAACAGCAGGGTATTTGTCCTCGCACCGGTAATTGCTTTCCTGTCATAAAAGCAGTAAAACTTATCACTAGGTAAATACAACTGAATCATTACTGACAAGGAGCATCATAAATATTGACTAATTATGAATAATCCAGCTGGGTTGCGTCTCATACGTCTCCGTTTCTCTCCATGTCATCATAAAACTGAATCTGGATAAGATAGGCTCACATTCCGTTCTTCCTTGTGCTCCTCGCTTACGGGAAGCAAACAGGAATCATTGTGACTTGGAGCTTTAAATGTTGTGCTCTCACACACCCTGTTCATACACAGGAATACACCCACTCACAGTCACCCTTCTTTTTCTCATCAGGGTAAAAGGACAGTGAACGGATGAAAGGGATATCAGGTTTCTGTTTGTGTTGGTTCTATTGTGTCCTCGTGGAGCAATCGCTCCAAAACAATATGCAGCAAGTCCTTTTATTTGTATCCTGCAGTTGAAATTGGGWTTGAGGTTGGAAGCCAGCTTATTTATGAGAAATGATAAGTCGATATTCTTTACGCTCAACTTAGTTGATGAAACCATAATGTTTTCTCTGAGGGGAGCTCTGCTGTTGCTTCACTTGTAAAACTCTACTAACTATTGTTAGACTTGGTTTRGAGGGTTTTGGTGTCACTGAAAATATGTCTTTGTGTTATAAAAAAAACACCTGCTGGGTTCAGTAAGCCCAGTGTGCTTGTATAACAGCTGGTTTATAAAAAGAAATAATTTTCTGCTGAATTTACACATCATTCACTGTGATATTGGTTTATGTGTACTTAGCACAACAAAGAATTAATCTACCAAACACACATTTCCTTACCTTTTGTACTGAACGGAAATGTGTGTTTGGTAGATTATTTCTACCAAACACAAACATCTGTTTTCAAAGTCCATCTTACTGGACTTTGAAAACAGATGAACTTTTGGTTCCACTGAGTTTTGAGCGTCTGTAACAAAGTGATGAGCTACACAACCACTTTTTGCACAGGCTTTTTTTTCCAGTTTGTTTTTGTGTTCACCACTTGTGAAACTCTTTTCTACGCCTTGCACTTTCTTTTGTTGCCCACCAGCACACACATCACACCACCTCCGTCTGCTTTTTTATCTACCTTGGCAGATATTTAATATTAAAATTTCAGGTGGTTTCACTCTATAAACTAAAATGGGAAGATTCGGGCCATTTTTAAAAATATATTTTTTATTGTTTATCATCAGCATGGTTTTTAGATCAGACCATGGTTTCTGTTAAGAGCTGATGTCAAAAATAAGGCTTTGGTGTTTTATTTTATTTTTTAGAATGTTTCATGACTACTCCTCTGTGACCATTTTTAGAGAAAATTTGTCACACAAAATTTTAAACATATTTCGGCCAACATTTTGAGTTGTTAGGAGACTCCCTCGCAAATGCTGTTCACTACCTAGTTGCTAATGATACTTCTTATTGCAACTCAGTACATTTTTATATGCTAAAGCCATGACTAGTTGCTTTTTTAACTAGAAACCACAACAGTAGAGCTATTTCTATTGTCTATTGCTCTGACTGTCACTGCTGGAAGCAAACTGAAGGAATTGAAGAAAAATGATAAATAGTTTCAAGATATGCTCAGAATGTTGTTAGTAACCAGTATTTTATCCAGGTTAGCCTGGTATCAAATCAGCACACTTAAGTCTTCCTTGGACATTTTTGTATGTTTTCATATAAAATTATTATACTGAAATAAAACAGCCAACTTTTTTTATTTCATTACTTTCTGCAGAAGCATGAACATTTTTTCTGCTCCAGCTTGAGCTCCTGCTTATCTTAYGTTCCCACCTGCTCTTCCACCAAACTCATGGGTGTAAAATCTACTTCTGTATCATATGACGGTAAAGCAATGAAATAGCTACTCGATCATGTTTTAATTGTTTTTTTGTCAGGAACATTTATTTATGTTTTGTATGTACTAAAAGTCAGACCTGTGGTTTCCTTTCATTTCAKGAAGTACCATCCCTCAGTTCTCTGCAGGCACTTAGCTGGATCTGTTGGCACATGAGATCCAGTTTCACGCCACTCACAGCTAATGCATTTCTCCTTGAGAGTGTTTTTATGTGCTGAGTAATTTCTATTAATTATCTTTCACCCTCATTGAAGTTAATAACCATTTGTGTCTAGTTGCCGGTTGTGACATGTTTGGATGTAGTTGATGGTTCTTACATGGAGCAGACAAACAAGTGTGCATCTATTACTGTATGTGACTGGTAGTATATTTTACACCAGAGTTCCAATATTCAAAATAAAAATAAAAACAGACAGGAAACAAGGAAAGGAGGGTAAAACGCTTTAAAATTGAAGTAGAGGACAAGTGGAGTCTGTGGAAAGGAACAGTAGGGATTTCTCCAAGAAGGGACAGATAACAGACATTAAATTTACTTGAAAAATGCACAAGAATAAACTACAAGAGTGGGCGCAGGACTGCCACCATGTGTCAATCAATTGCCATGTTTTCAACAAATTATAATGTATTTTAAAATGTTGCAAAAAAAAAACAGAAATGCAAATCAGGCGTGTTTCCATCTACTGGTCTAAAGCAAATCAACCAGACTATGCAAAGTTACACATGGCAGTAATAAACAGGAAGTAGAGGTTGCAAATTAGCAGGGACCATACACATCTTTGGACAATAAAAAAGATGTTTTCAAGAATGTGTTGCTATCAGAGAAGTTGTAATTGTTCTGTCATGGCGATAAAACATGCTGTCCGGAGACGTAGAGAAATTTAAATCTTATGGGAAAATCTGGGAAAACACGGACAACTGGAACAGCTGATCAGTCGTGAGGTAAATGTTYGCTACATCAGAACTTATACAAATTTCTTTCCATTTCTGCTATTATGCCTTAATTCTTTTTCAGAAAATCCAAAAACCACCTCAAGCAAGAGATGTTTTTTTTTTTTTGCGAAATTGAGAATGTTTTTTTTTTACGTTTCTATCAACCTTTTCTAAAGTGATATTCAAAATGTGCATAAAACGTTGATGAAAACATGGTTCCATAAAGAATAATGATTCTACTCAGGCTTAAGAGGAAGAAGCTTCAGTCATTTACTGCTGAGAGATGCTGGTACAACCCGTATCGTATCATATCTGAGCCCAGCTCACCCTGCAATGTGACTAGTGAGGAGAAAGTCCAGACAGTAAGGGTTTGTTTGTTTGTTTGTTTGTTTGTTTGTTTGTTTGTTTGTTTGTTTGTTTGTTTGTTTGTCAAAAATATTCAAAGAATTGCAACATAGCACAAAAAGCAAAGGTTGATTATATATTTGTAGTAACTATGCTTCATGACAATAGATTTTATACCTTTGGAAAGTCTGTATATTTCCTCCCACATATTGCCACATTTGTTAGAAAAGTCTTTGTGGGTTGTGTAGCAGAGTTGAGTAATTGTAGTAAGTCTTATTTATACTTCTTAGTTCTCTGTATGGCCAAAGGCAGGACAAGAGATCAATATCTCAAACAAACATTATCTTGATGGATGAACATTCTGACTCCAAGCAGTTTTTTTTCTGGGTCTCTGTGACCAAACCACTGATAATCATGACAATTCAGTTTAATTTGCAATGATGGTAAAAGCAGAAGATTTTTTAAATACAAATTATGTAATTATTGCATGAACACACAAAAAAACTGATATTTACAAACATGATTTTATGCTGCTTTGCATGGGAATAAGTAAAACCTCTACCTATAGCTGTTTGTCTTTTTGTTGTTCCAGTCTAAAAGGGAAAAAAATTCCAAGGCCATCAGTTATCATGTAAAAAACAGTTTTATCACAAAGTTTGATGTAAGAATCAAACTTTTCTTACTGTGTTGTATAAAAACATRAGGTACAAACATTTTCATGGGAAAACAAAATTAGGTTAAAATGAATTTAACAAAAACCTGGTGACATTTCTTAAAAATGAACTGTTGCCATAAGATTGTGATTTGTGCTTAAATAAAACATGTATATCTGCAAAAGCACAACTAATCCTTGGTCCCTCTCTACCTAAGGCGGGCAACTAGCCAGTAATCTGTTTTCCAGAGTCAAAAAACAATAATCTATTTTCATGCTTCCACTTAAGGTTTATCACTGGCCCGCTGCACTGAAACAATACTACAGTGAGCTCCCATGGCAGCTAGAAAACACTTTTGTGTACAGATGAAGTTTCTCAGGCAAACGGATTGTTCAGAAATCCAACAAGCAAATATCTGAGGCTGCTCTACTTATTTCACTTACCCCAGGATGAGCAGTTAATTTTCGCTGTCACTGACACATCTAACGAAAAGGTAATTCAATTAACCAAACAGGCTAAACCTCCTCATCCTGCCTTGTGTTGATAACAAAGGTTTGTCTATAAAACTCTGTCCATTAAACCCTTTAGTCACATTTAATGATGCTGATGGGAAACATGCAAGCGTTTAATGGTTGTGCTTCGTAKGCCTACAGCAGAGAAGTGTGTCAACTCAACTTCTGTAACTCAGCTTTTATTTGACCACAGAGTTGAGCAACGAGCTTTGAGTTGTGCAGGAAACAAGCTATTCTCAGCATGCTGGTTGGTTCACTATTCAGTTCAGACTCATACGTCTCAGTGTCGACTCAGACGTAAAGCTGTTACATTTCGTAACTCACCTTTTGAACTTCCAACCACCAGACCCACATATTTTTAGAAGAAAAACACCCCGGACCTTTCCAAAATGGTCAAACTTAAACTGTATTTGTTAAACAACGCGTACATAAATAGAGTCATTACTACAGAAACCATGAGGGATGCTAAGCTCTTTTTTAAATTAAAATATGAAACATGGTTATCTTTAATGTGTAGCTTTGTATCAAGTTTTATTTTACTTTCCTTCATTATTTTTTTCATCTCACCCTGAACAATACCCCTCACACAGCCAGGCAGCTGACGCAGGCAGACTGGGGCAGTGGTTGTGTTGGTGCCTCAGGCCCCCGCRGGTTTGTTTGTGGTTTGTTTGTGGGGGGAGTGGGAGGTTTACCCACAGTGCTCTCCCTGGCACCAGTCTGTCCCGGAGGAGAAAGGACAGCTTCTGTTCCGAGACGGATGCTGCGTCTTTGGTGATGTGGCTKGATGAATGTGTGGAGAGTCACACAGACAGGCTTAATGAGGCGGGACTGTCGGTCAGTGGCATGTTTAGCAGTGATCATCCAGTCAACACGTGAGCTCGACAATGTTTCATATTATACTCTCATGGCACCGAGCAAGAAAACAGGCTAAGACTTGTTAAACTTCACAAGAAAACACTTTGATGTGCTGAATAATGACATTACCAAGAATTACTGGAATGGGCACACAATCACTGAGGAACTCTTTTTGTTATTTGTCCATTGTTCACAATGTTCCATTTGAGGCTCCTTCAGCAGCTTTAGAAAATCTACAAAATACACATTAAATAATGTAGCTATTATGAATAGTTTGCTCTGACTTTTAATAACAGTACATCACTCAACACAGATGAAATTATAAAATAATTCCATATAAATGCTGCAAAAATTAGCCATCTAAAAGTTAATTAAAAATACTATGTAATAGTCRGAATCTTCTTAAATTAAGTGAAATAATCTGCCAGTGTTTGTCATGAATCACGTCTGTCCTGCTCTCACACCATGTCACAGTTTCTCACAGCCAAGTCCTCACTCATTGTTTCACCCCTCCCATCA
>NW_013952605.1:684175-703194 GCF_001266775.1 Austrofundulus limnaeus
GCTCCAGTTTTAATAAAATCCTTAAAACGTCTCTGGTGTCTGAGCATTCAGTGAAACTCGCAAACCCCATCATTACAGTGTTAAGGACATTTGAACTTCTTGAAATAAGAAAAAATCTTCAGGCAACAAGAAGAATAATCTCACACATGCTCTTGTTTTTTATATCAGTCTCACAACAACATCAAAAGTACTTTTTTGGCTGGATGTAAGATTGTAAGACTTGGTTAGATGGACAATGTTTGTTGTCATAAGGATTTTGGGGAAATGAGTGAGACAGGTCAGCCTTTTCTGGAGCCCTATAGCTCAGGATTACTTGACAATAAAAATATCAGTCAAACTTTCAACAAGTCATGGAAAGTAAATTTTTATGACTAAAATGTAACTTTGTAACATTTAATAGTTTTCAACAGCAGGTTTTACCTCAAAACATTTAACTTTGTGTGATGTCATATGTGGAGTTGTGTAAACAATTTGGAAATCTTTACACTTTTCATATAGTTTATTTATCAAAAAAATATAGACATGTTTGTTATTTTAACTTTTTTTAGCTCTACAAAGTGCAGAGTAAATGCATCCAAACTCTCACTGACTTCCATTTATCTGAGCTTTAAAATAACGTCTTGAAAAATTGAATGGTCTTTTTAACCCATTAGGACACATGTGACACTGGCGTCACCGCCCTTTTTAACATTGAAAACAGTTTCTATTTAAAGTTTAATTCAAGTTAATTGACTTTTAGCTCATGAAGTCCCTATGTGATATCTATTTAACATCCTGAAAAAAAATAATGTGACAAGCAGAGGCTTCTTTACTGGAAATGTCCAATGTGACGTATAGGTTTTGCACAATGACTAGATGCCCAAGGGCTTAATATCTACTCTGCATTTCTGTCTGCCTGTCTTATCAAAATGTGCTGCAAGGAAGACAAACAGGTGTGTGGTTACTGTAGTGACCTCAGTGAGCCACTGGCAGCAGTTTTAAATTTCTTTTGATCTTGGTTCACTTTTGTCAGCTTGGATTATTTTAACACRTTCTCACTCCCGACTTGTCAACACATTGACGCTTGGTCAGGGACTGTCTGCGTCAGGTTTTTACGCGTTGGGTACCCCCCTTGCGTCAGTCCTTGCCGCCTGCGGCTTTTCTGGGTTGCGCCACTTAGGGGTCTTTGGGTTGAGGGCCTGAGGTTAATATGAGGGATCAGGATTAATGGTTAATTATAGGTACTGAGGTCAGGGATAGGCTGTATATAGCTAATATAGGTTAATTTAGGGTCTGGGATGGTTAGTTCTCTCACATTCTCTACATTTTCAAAAATGGTTAATGTGAGGGATCAGGGTTAATGGTTAATTTTAGGTACTGGGGTCAGGGATAGGCTGTATAGGGCTAATAGAAGTTAATTTTAGGGTCTGGGATGGTTAGTTTCGCGCATTTCCTACTCTTTAAAAAATATGACAATGCGCTCGTCCTCCTCTGCCTCATCTCGTAAAGAACTGATGTGTGGGGGSTACCCGACATGTCTGAAGCTGGACAGAGACGGCTACCTTACCAAGCATCAATATGTTGACTAGTTGGGAGTGAGAATGGGTTGATTCTTTGTTAAAAATCCCAGATTACAGTTGGACCTTATAAAAGATGAATAATCATGTTGCTATAAATTAGTATGTCATTGTGAAAACAGGTGATATAATTTTGAAAAAAGTTATACAAATCTAATTGTACCAAAGAAATGTCCACAAATCAARTTTTGGTCATTTTTTAATTAAATGGGACACATCATGCAAAATCCACTTTTTTAGCCCTTAAATACATTTTGTTAYATACTTGAGGTCTTCTAGGAAGTCAGATATGTTGAATTTAGTCTCTCCTGGTGCTGCGTAGATCCTTATATTTTGTTTGGGTCATACATTTTAGCCCATTCAGTTTTCTCTATGTTCTATGATGTTTTCTGAACCATTATGTCAAATTATTTGTGACARAACTGACAAATAATTTATAATTTTGCCTTCCTCTCCTTTGGCTCTGGGTCAGACTCTGGCTCCAACATGTAAGGCTGGATGGACAAGACTTCSCTTGTTGACATCTTTTAATTAATTTGTAAATAAAMAGTTTCTGWACCACTATATAACMATAAATCTATTAAAGTTTAGTTTAACCATCTATTAAACTAGAGTTTGGAAGAGAGGTCTAGAGGTCTGGAAGCTGGAGGCAGGTAGGCTGTGAAGCACCTTGTTTGGATTTAAAGAGACAGCCTCAAAATGAGTTGATCTGAGACACACCTCAAAACCTAAATAAGTAAAGACATAAATAAATCATAATCTGATTGTCTATATGATTGTATAACACAAGCTTGTTTTCTTGTTTTATGCAGGACGAAGGGCTCTTTGAGAAGATCCAAATCTTGACCATCTCTTTGTTGCATTTCTGTTCAATGGAGCTGTTTGATTTTGAATGAGTTACATCATAAATGCAATTTCTGAGCAGAATTTCTAACCAGTTCTCTTTTCATGTCAGAATCCCCAGAACCCAGTTTGGGTATTTCTGTCGGCGTGGCTGTCCATGAGCCAGGAAGCACTGTACTGGTCCATCTCTGCTTGCCAACAACCTCTGAGGACCTTGAGGTGGCATTTCCCTTTCCCAATTACAGCTAAAAATACTGAATTTACCCTGTGAGCCGCAGCCTCAGGCGATTGTTCTGAAGGCAAGGAGGAAGCAGCTTTTCCTGTTCTTTCTCGCTTCATAAGTAGTTTTTCATCCCGCTCTGTGTCTTTTTTTCTTCTCTCTCATTACTTTTCCTTGCTTTTTCCAAACACAGTTATTTTCTCATTTTGATGGAAAACTTTTCAAAAAAAAAAAAAAAGCTTGAACCTACTTCACCTCTCTCAGGACAGGAGCACCCAGCGACACGGAAAACGTTTTGAAAGCAACAGTCTAACAAACAACAGGGTGGTGGAAGCTTCTTAAACCTTTGGATCAGAGTTCTGCTAATGTGCCTTTAATGCGTGGACACACTTGTATAAACAAGACATTAGGAAATACATTGCCTGGTCCAAAACAACAAAAAAAAGTTGCTTTGCACTACCATTGGACTAATCTCTTGCTTTGTGGAGTAAATAGAGCTTGTGAGCCTGACTCAATAAGATTTCCTTTCAAAAACATGATGGTGAGTCATAACCTGAGGATATAACTCAAAGGCATAAGAGAGAAGGCCAGGAAATCATGAAAAAATAATAACACATTATATTTACTTGGGATTGCTTTGAAAATTTATTTAGGACGTTTTCTCTATTTATAAAAGCTGAAATTTATCAAATTAAATTATGAGTAATATTGTCACATTCTGTATTTATTCTTAATTATGGCAGGATCAGTCCTCCATACACAATGACTTGGCAGAAGTAAAGATGGTTTTAGCAAAATATGCCCAGTGCCAAAAGAGTAGATCAAAAGTGACAAATTAACCATTTAAATTCCTTCACACATTGAAATCCCTTGTAAATATTAGTAGGACTCTGATAGTGTTGACTGTTGGCTTTATTCTGAGGCCGTGCACAATAAAGCTGTTGAAGTGAACTGAATACATAGATTAGAGGCAAGACTTCTGCAACATATTCACAACAGGGAAGGCTCATGTGATTGTTCTCTTTTATGTAATTCAGTATTTATATTTACACCTAAAACTTTGCTCCATTGGATTTGTAATGGTTGTACACATGGCAAATAATTTAACATTCACCCTGAAATATTCAACTCACCAGGTAAAACAGTGACATCATGGCACACATAAAAGTTCTACAGTGTGTTCAGCAAGCAATCAGACCCTTTCATTTTTTTGCAGTTTTCTTCTGTTACCTGATGCACTTGTTTAATATAGTTTTATTTTCTACATTCAGAACCTCATGATGACAAAGTGAAACCTGGATTGTGTACATTTTTGTAACAATAACAATCTAAAAATCAAATTGCTTTTACATTAGTTTTTAGACTTCACTAAGAACTAAGCTGATGCATAATTAGAAGCAGTTGCAACCTGGATGCATTATGGATTTCATGCAACAAGCTTTGCACACTTTCTGCCATTCTTTTTTACAAATCTTCTCAAGTGCAGTCCRTTTGGATGGGGACTATTGGTGGAGCTACTGTACATTCAAATCTGGGTTCTGGTTGGGACACTTTAGGACATTCCCAGAGTTGTCCCTGTGTTCTCTTTGCTGTGTACATATAGTTTTAATTATTCAAATGGACTTRTTTTGGTAATTTTTATGTACAAAAACAAATTGAAACTTCACATCCTCTGAGCAGAYGATGCTCTCTTTCGCCCCCMAAGGTTGGGAACCACTGTTTTAGAAGATTTTGCTTTGCTTCATTAAGTTTTTCCTTAACCCTGACCAGACTTATAGTTTCTCCCACACCATGATTTTGCCTCCACCATGCTTCATTGTAGGGGTGTTCAGTAGATATCGAGTGGTGCCTGGTTTCTACTACAGGTTTAATATTAAGATTGAAGACATGCATAACAATCCTGGTTTCTTCAGATCAGAGAATTGTAATTCCCACAGTCTGAGGGCTCTTTAAGCAACTTTCAGGTCTTTYACATTGATGAAAGGCTTCCATCAAATCCCTTAGCATAAACTCCCAAATACTGTAAATGCAGGCTTTCACTTCTGGTTWGTCCCAGCTTAGGATCTCTGAAGCTCAGTCWGAGTGACCATTAGGTTCTTGGTCCCCCTTCCTGACAAAGACCATCCTCTCTTTCAACTGCTCGGTGTGGCCAGGCAAACAACTCTTAGAGAAGTCCTGATTGGGACTTTTTTTTCTACTTGGGCTATGGAGGTCACCGGGTTTCTGGGAACATTCAGCACAGCAGAGAACTTTTTGTARCTTTCTTCAGATCTGTGCTTTGCAACAGTTCTCATCTTTAAGCTCTACAGGCTGCTGACCTCATGATTTGTTTTTGTTTTTCTTTGATATACAGCTGGAATGTCTTTTAAAAGCAGTGTGTGCCTATTCACATCATGTTCASTCAGCTTAACTTACGATAGGTTGGCTCCAATCGAAGTCCAGAAGCATCTCAGCAGAGAGGAAGAGAAATAAGCTAAATTTGGAAAATTTTGGAACATTTCTGGGCATGTTTCTGGGAGTTTTTTTTTAATGCAGTTTTGAATTCTCTTTGTCTTTGTGAAGTACAGAATGTAGATTATTACAAAAAGAGGAMAACAAAGACTTCGATCAATAGTAGTATCAGGATACAACATAACAGAACAGCAAAAAGAGAGAGGGGGGACTCTACTTCCTGCACATATTCTGCATGTTCAAATCTATTTGTATTCAACACATCTGTTGTTGAGCACTGARTAGATAGTGTTTTGCTGAGACTGGTTCTGTGTTGGGGAATTTTGTAGACATGCCAAAATGTTTTGTTTGTGGTTCTTTTTGTGGGTAAAAAACATCAGTTTGTTTCTTGGGTTTCCATCTTCTGGAGATCTAAAAATACTTTCCCCAATGTTCAGAACTATTTGACAGCTCCAGCAGGAACTCTCATTAGCCAACCTGAGAGGCGGATAATCTTACAGTTTAATGCTAGCGCTGCACGCCTCAGTGTGTTGCACCTCATTTATCTTTGCCATTTTGTATTTTATGAATCACTGGCTCCTGCTGATCAGGTCTCACTGAGGGCATCCTCCCGTGGCTCCATAATCTGCAGCAGTCGTCTTTGGATGTAATGATTCCTTTTGATTTAACAACTGAAAGGATRACCTTGGTAAGACGAGACCTTCTTCTCTACCCCCCCACCCCCACCCCAAGACATCCAGCTGAACGCAATCCCGCTTTAAAGACACACAAACAGAGTTCATCAATATGTTGCAGGACAAACACYTGGAGGGGGTCACTGATCTTTAATCCAGATACTGAAAATTAGAGGCAGGCTCCCTTTCCGTCTGCCTGCATGTCTCTATCTCCTCCCTTTTTCTTCCCTCCTGCGACATGGAGAATCCCCCTTCAAGATCTTCTGGTTTGAAAAAAAAWCTTTAGTGGTCAAGTCTTGCTTCCTGTAATTATTCTTCCCATCCCACTGGTGCAGAGACACAGCAGGACAGAAAAAAGAAAATGAGGCTTTACACATGGTGCAATCGGGACTTGGGCCCAGAATGTGAGGCATGTAAAGAACACAGCAATCAGTTAAARCTGCTGCAAACTTTGCTGCACTTTTGGCTTATTTATTATAGGATTCCAATGAYGAAATCAATTGATGTGACCAAGCTGCAAAATGAATTATTTCCGATCCCCAAAGCTCCYTCACACCCACACAGTGGTCATGCCGGGGTATTTTAAATTGAGTGGTCTATCAGACAGGGTTCGAGCAGCCAGGCAGCCTCTCCATCRAGTTAAAGTGGGCATTAGCACCAGCCACGTCTTTCTGTCTCTTCTGCATGTCTCTGTCCACACTAGAGTTCAAATGAACACTGCGCTGTGGCATCCACAACCCCAGCAGCCGCACTGATCATAACCTTATTGGACTGATGTAACTTGTTTTCCTGTCCATTCTATCTAATTTGTCTGGAGCCARCCTCACAGAAATAATAGTCAATGTAATCTGCTCTTTTTCYCCTCTGTCTCCTGTTTCTGCAGAATTCCCAGAGAGGAAGTAGGATCAGAATGAGAGACTGAACTGCACAGGAATTTAGTGCACAGGCAGAAAGAGTGTGAATGCTTTTACATGTTATGAAATACGATAAATTAAAAAAACGTGTTTTGCTCAAATCAAATACTTTGATGTGGCTATTTTAAGAGATCTTTATCTTAACAAAAACTTGTAAATTTTATTTTACTAGGCAGTAGAAAACGTATCAATTTATTTCATCTATTTTATATTAATTGGATTTGATTATGTTTGAGGATCTTTGCTTGAGAGAATTTTAATTGAAGTACCCTTGTTAAAAAAAACTCAGAGTTTAAAAACTCAGATGAGCTGGTCTAATTTTTTTGTTTTTAAACTGCTGAGTCACTGTGATTTTTACACATAACTATCCGTATGTTTTTCAGAGAAAAAAAAAACATTTTTTTTCATCAAAGAAATATCTAGTGAGCAGACAATTCTAAAGACAAAATACCTGCTTGATGTCAAAGATCAAAGGAGAATGGAAGGTCTGGTTTGAGATGACAGGTAACAGTAGCTCAAACAACCCCTTGTTGCAAACAAAAGTCTGCAGAATACCATCTCTGAACACACAACRCATCCAGCCTAGAAGCAGATGTACTGCAGCAGCAGAGGACCACACCTGGTGCCACTCTTGTCAGCTAAGAACAAGAAACTGAAGTTACAATTTGCATAGTTTCACCAAAATTAAAAAAAAAATAATGACCTTTTTGCGCTGTAAGGCCTGGTTCAATGTGTTTGCATTAGYCCTGATGTCCCAGTTTCAGACTGATTTTTGTAACCCAGTGACCCATGSCATGGTTCTATTTGAGCAGCCTGGTTTACATCACACAGATGAGCATAATCTTATGTGAATTGTTTGCAACAACCGTAACGTTTACTCACACAARTTCAACTAAACAACAACTGTAGGAAGCCACCAAACAACAATAAGCAAGCATTAGCTACTATTAGCTTACTGTCTGTCTGTTCATCTTCTAATTTTCAGCATAATACTGCTTCAGTGTACATTCTGCTTCTGGTACATTATTCSGTACTTCACCTTTGAGTCTAATGTAGTCAATTGTTGTTTTGCAAATTCAATGAAATAAGATTTGCACGTTTTGAATTKTATGATCCCCGCCCAYATCGAGGCAGCACTCAGCTCAAAGCAAACACAACCAGGACCAAGGTAGAATAAGGGGCCAGACCAAGCCCCACAAAGAAAATATGCCATAGGAGAGTAGAAAACACAAATAAATAAACACTATCTGGTCTGATGTGCCTGATGTGAATCACTGAATCCAGTTGTGTCCACAGCCACCTAAACCTAGTGAGCACCTTTGGGGTGTGGTGAAATGAAATWTTTGATTTATGGATGTGAAGCTGACAAATCCAAGTAGGGGTCTCTGCAGAACATGTCCTGTGGGCGGAGRTGGSCCAAATCGTGATTGGTAGAGGTCTTAATGTGGGCGGAGAYGGCCTKACTCATGATTGGCGGAGGTCTTGATGTGGGCAGAGAAGGCCCAAGAGATGTGATTGGTCAGATTGACGGTGGGGTTTGAGGAGGCTGGAGGCAGCGGGGAGTAGCTTGGTTGAGTCGGGCAGGAAGCAACATGTTTTTTTTAAATTACCGTATTTATTTGTGTAAAATACGATCTCATGTATAATACGACCCCCCCCCCTCCCATTTTTAACCCAAAAAGCATAAAAATGAAATTCTCATAATACCTCAATTTCATACGGATTTTAGGATTTTTCAGCCTTTGCAGTCTTTATACATATCAGTAAAATGATCATTTGACTGTTGTATCAGTTTTTTTTATTTTAACAACATATGTACTAAAAGGTTCACAACAACAAATGTATAACAGTAACTACAACAAAACCTATCAATATGAAATTTAGCAATGCTCATTTGTTAAATGGTGTGATATAACAAACAGACAGAGCTATGTGGCTCTAACAAGTGTGAGTGAAGCTGAATCAAAAGCCTTCAAAATCAGGCTCATCATCATCTGTATCATTGAAGGTTTCTGGTAATTCTCCTCTGTAATAAAGGCATCAGAATTCCACTCCACAATCTCATTCCCTGTGTCTTACCAGTGCCCCCTCTGATGCTCTGGTGGGGCAACATTTTTCAGGAAGACCAACTTTTACAGAACACTGGTAGACGGCAGCCATTACAGCCGACCATGTGTTCGTTGTTGTTCCAGGAGTGGCCCAGTCGCACACTAGTATCATTAGTTTGTTATCATTACTAAGCTGCAGGACTACTTTTTTTTTTTTTCATTTTTTCACATCATTTTGCCTGCTTGGATCTCTTACTATCTCGCTCAGAGGCACGAAGGAGTGTCAGAGGTACGCTCGCTTCAACCGCTTTTTACGATGTGGTCTCATTTCCGGACTCGAGCATWTTGTCAATGAGGCTGATATTTCAGTTAAAWTACATAAGCAAAARTAYTTATCCRRGTATAGTACTMCCCCCCCCCCCCAATTTAAGGATGATTTTACGGATTTAATTTATTGTATTATACTTGAATAAATATGGTAGTTTTAGTCATAACTTGAGAAAGGAAAGTGCTAGCTGTACGAAATTTGAAYGTCGTACATGTGAAGGGATGTGTAACAATATGGCTCGGTCAAAACATCCCTAACCAGCCTGTAAAAAGAGCTAAAAATCTATATTTTTACAGGCTGGTTAGGGATGTTTTGACTGAGCCATRTTGTTCCTTCACATGTACGATGTTCAAATTTTGTGCAGCTAGTCCTTTCCTTTCTCAAGTTATGACTAAAATTAATCTTAAAAAACATATTGCTTCCTGCCTGACTCAACCAAGCTACTCCCCGCTCCCTCCAGCATCCTCAAACCCCACCATCAGTCTGACCAATCACGTCTCTTGGGCCGTCTCTGCCCACATCGAGACCTCCACCAATCACAATTTGGGTCATCTCCGCCYACAGGACAACGTGTTCTGCAGAGACCCCCTTCTAGACAAATCTGCAAAAACAGCATTAAAGAAGAAAGAATGTTTCCAACACCTTGTTGAAACTATGCCACAAAGAATTAAGGCAATTTTGAAGTCAATTAGGGGACCAACCAAATAGAAAAATGTATGTAATAAAGTGGCTGATGAGTGAATATGGGGGATWTACTACATGACTGTGTAAATTGTGYCATTTGTCTTAAATGACTATAAAAACAGGGCTGTTAAATGTGTGTATTGTATGTAGTACATGTATTGCCATGTCTCATGACTAATCTCTTTATAAGCAATTGCACAGTGAGAAAACTACTATCTTCTGTATTGTATTATTTTGTRCTAGCACAGCACAATAATACTGTATACCAATATGATAAGGGTTATATAGTAACCCTATAGAATGCTGGGGACAACATRGGCCAAGATTGACATGCATAAACAGGCTTGGACCCCARTAAYAACTGCTTTGAAGTTCTAGTTTTACTCAATATTGCAATATTTTTTGACATTTTATCCTTTACATTGTCAATATGAGCCTTCCAATGAAATTTGTAAACAAGTATCACTCCCAAAAAATTTTTCAT
Organism: Austrofundulus limnaeus; assembly: GCF_001266775.1. Taxonomy (NCBI): domain Eukaryota; kingdom Metazoa; phylum Chordata; class Actinopteri; order Cyprinodontiformes; family Rivulidae; genus Austrofundulus; species Austrofundulus limnaeus. The sequence goes on from NW_013952605.1 coordinate 694,378, forward strand.
ACAACATTTCCAACAGTTTAAACCTATTTTAGCAGAAGACAAGGTTCATAAATAGTGAGATAGTGTTTGACAGGGAGGAGTCAAGAAAGCCATCAAGAAAAAAAAATGTTAAAAAGATCTGAGCTTGTCCTCGTTCCAAACCCATTCCTCATCCAAATCCAGTCACATAAAGACCAGGCCTAATGTAATCACAGACTGCTCATGTAAATTAGTAAGCWCTCGCCCAAGCTGTTAAACTCTGCCTGACATCTGTGAGTGTTGTAAAGAATCCTCATATAGACAGAAGAGTTTGTTCTCATTTTATATGTGTTTACACAAGAGGTTTGTACGTCTGTGTAAACAGACAGGACTGCAGCATTCATCCAGGTCAAAGGGTTATGAGATTTACTTGTCAACTGTCTTTTTTTCCCTGAGGTGTAAAATGGTGGCTGAAAAAAAGGAACAAATGAAACTGATCTGTAAGTACTCAAGTAATGAAGTGTCTCTCACTGCTGCTTTTATGAGGAGTCTTACAATGGCCCGTGTGACATGGATCCCTCTCAGACAGGCAAAGTGGCCAACTTTTGTGAGAGGGGAGCTAYACAGGATCCAAAGAGACCCTCTCGCCTCAATGCAACCACCGTAATTATGATATAATTTTTCTTCAGGATTTCACCAAGTCTTCTCACTTTACTCAAAGGGGTCGGTGATTGGGCTGAGTTTCGGTGGTGAAAGCTTCCATGCTGGAGGGTGCTGGGGTTCTAAAATAGTATACCTATCTGAATGCATTCACCTAGCACTAAATGCAGGTCTGAATTGCCTCAATGAAGGCACAATGAAAATGTTTTTTTTCTCAGACCACATTTAGGAGCTGGTCAGGACCTGGTGTTCTGTACCTAAATTGCCAGTCAGATCTTTAAATTGGCCTAAACCCATACAMCTCAACAAGGRCAAGTCTGCAGTCAACAGGGGKGTGTTTTCAGCTGTTTACACAATACATTGTCTGTGTGATGGATTGATGGCATAATGGGTGTCCTCAATGCTAACTGGGCAGCAGCATAATTTGTGCTGACAGAGCCCAAGTAACCTCTGGCTTAGTGAAGAGGGACCCAGACTCTGATGATGGCCCATGTTTACCCAAAGCATGCTGGCTGCTGTACATGCGATAGCAGCTCTCCAAGGCTTCACGCAACGAGGAAAGTGAGAGCGCCAGTCTATTGATCCCATCCGCAGGGAGAGATAAGCTGTCGCCACTCACAAAGTCATTTCATTGGGTACATGGAGGCATAGAGCCTATCTATGTGCATTGTATTGAGCCACTATGTTGATGTACATAAAACAAGGTGTTGCTGGAACTTAAGCAGGAAGTTGTTTTAGAGATGGTATTATCACAGCAAACCAGGAAAATAGTAAGAGTTGAAGGTTTTCAGTATGAATGTACTATATGTCTTATTGATGGTKCTGTTCTTTGCTGTAGAGCTCCATAACTGCGCAACAAATTTTAAAAACATGAGCACTATTAGTTGTCCCTGTACCTCATACTGTATTGTGGTCCCTATACACCCTTTTTTGTTGACCCAAACTTTCATTAAAGTCAAAAAATGAGTACACTGCCTGTAACGTACATTTTGTAATCATTAAATGTAATTGCCATCAATCTGCCATGACTTTTTTTCTATGTATTATTTAATTCAAGTGATTGGTTTTATTGTTTTATTGTTTTTGTTGCGCTAATTTTTTTTTTTTTTTTGTCTTGATTTCTATTAGGTGAATTTTATAGGACAGCTGACTTGGGACCAGAAAGGTACAGGTTTTATTCCCTGCCATGTCTACTTGTCATTTGGAGCAAGACACCTATCCCCAACTGCTCTCCAGTCGCTTAAATAGCTGCCTGTTGCGCCACTTAGGTGTTTCTCACATGTGATGAGTCAAATGCAGAGCACAAATCTCATCATCATCATCTTTAAGGTAATGTGAATTGAGGACATACAAAGTGCACAATGTGTTTACATTACCTGCTCTGGTACCATGGTATGATGATGTTAGAAAATATGATATTAATACATTTGACTCCCAACATTGTAGTACAGTCCTCCGTGGTAACACACTGACCAGAAGTGTGCTAAACTTACTTTAAATACTAGAGTTTCTTACCTTTCAGTGTTTTATAAGTAATATTAACTTTATCTTAAAAAGCTATTTGACTGTAACCACTGTTGCAGTTTTTTTCAGAGAGCCTGAGAAAAGGTTAGCATTCATCTTCGGTTAAATGATTTGTTTCAGCCTGGCTAAAATATTACATTTTAAAATAACTACCAACATAACACCCTCTGTTATCTGATTTTTTTCTTCATCATCATCATTATTTTTCTTATCACACAAGCCAAATGTTCTGTGTAATCAGTCTGTAACAGATAACTGCTCTGTCTGCCGTCGAGTCAGCTTTCCTTCTGCTCTTTCAACACACAAAGGAGGGTGACTGACAGCGCCGGCCATGTAAAGTCAAAAATCCATCTATGGATTTCAGAGTCCTGTTGCTTTCCTTCTCCACTCACCATCATGTCCCTCCTTCCCATTCTTTCCCCCGGCCAAATCAATTGTGTGCAGGGATTTATTGACTCAGGTAAGGGGGCTGTGATCTAGCCGTCGATGTCTGTGTCTGTGCAGCAGATGGGGGGAGGAGGGTGGGGGGAGGTATACATGGAGTGGGCACCATTAATACAGATTGCTTACAAGGGTCAGCGGACCTGTTTGTGTCTAAATGAAGCCCTTCTCTGCTTGCTGCATTGCATGCGGACGCATACTTTATGGCAGTGAATGGCCTTGTAAGTACATTGGACATGTTTATTGGAGGCAGGCCTGGGCCTCAGGGTGCTGAGGGGCAGACATTGATTATCAGGCACCGTGGAGCCACTGGTCTGTCTCCACTGGTTTGCTGTGGAGCTTCTATGACTGGAGGCTACAGGGACAAACGGGCCAGGGGGGTTAAATGGTAATACTGGCTGATAGGATGGGGTCAGGTTGGGAGGGGTCTTCCTGCTTGTGTAATGATTCGGGGAGGATGTGACACCCTTCCTGGAGCCAGGAATCCACCCTGAGGTGATTTAGTGCCACTGTTCTCGTTAACGCTAGCCGCTATCACAGTGCTAATATGCTGTTAGGCTTCCTCACTGGAGCCGTGATGAAAGTCCTCATCACACCTGGACAGACACTGACTTCACTCCTACAGCCCTGCTCTTGTGAATTATGTCCCTAAAATGTATAAAACTTGTTGCCAAGACTCCAAAAGTGAAATGTTTCAGCCCTGCACTGCTGGCAAATCTTGGCATCAGGTAAGAAGTGGAAAACTAGTGTGCGTTTTTACCGTGTCTGGTTCTCATGCCTCTTTTTGCCTCTTTGTGACCAGTCCTAAAGGTCTTGTAAGATTTTTGCTTCCACATTGCCATTTAGTTTTGCTTAGTTACATTTTATTTTTATTTGAACTCTTTAAGTCAGTCTGCAGTCTTAGATCCTACCTCCCACAACTTTGGCTTGTTGATAGTTTCAATCAATTATTGTAGAATACATTTTGGGCACTTTGAATATTCACACTCCTGATCAAAGTGGATCAGGTACTTGTCATGATTCAACACCAAATTATTTTCTTCCTATCCAAACTAATGTTTCAGATAAACAAGTTCCAGTTTTTGATAAATAGCAAATTTCAACAAACTATGAAAAAGAAAACATTTGGTTCATACAATTTAATGCCAGAAATTAAAACTTCTGGATTCCAACCAAGCCTCCACAAAAGTAATAAATTCAACTTGTAAAGTCAGCGGTTCCTGATGAAATCTGATTTTAAAATTCAGTACAGCTGCCCTTCGGCATGAAAAGTGTGAATAACTGCAACAAAAACATTTTTGCTTTCACTTTTATCAATTTGTGTCTAAGTAAATTAGTTCCACACGTGGTCCATCCCTAGTGAATGTTTGGATACAGTGCTTAATGCAGAAAAATTTATTGGTTTTGTTTTTCACTTTTATTAAGAGCTAGTCCGTTTATAATTAACAAAACTTATTGTTGTYCTGTTTTGCAAAGGTTAAGTCAGATTTGATCTAATTTCCAGGTTGCAGTTCTGAGGAACTCATATTGTCTGTTCCTGGCTTCTATACCAGAGCATCCAGTGAGGCCTTGGTCACATGTTGTTACTCTTCCTCAGCCTCTGCACTGTACAGCAGTGCAGGTCCCTCTGGCCCAGTCATGGTGCCAGCCTACCTCCATCAGCCCTTTGATCAATAGTGGCCTGACTGCTTTGTCTCTGCTTCYATGACTCACTGGTCCTCACATCAGCCTGCTCTCTAACCCCTCCCTGACTGCAGCCTCATTAAAAATTCATCACATCCAGATTACATTGATCTCGATTGCTCTTTTAATTTTCTGAATCCCCTCCCCCACATACCATTGCTCTCCTATTCTGCTGTGTCATGATGAGGAATGGGTGAAACGATCTTTGTGTTGCCAGCAATTTCTCTTTTGAGTTTTGTCAATTTCTAAATTTCTAACATAACTGATTTATTTTCAGGTAAAAGCAATAGTACTAACAATAAATTTGACTTTGCATCATAATCTATAGAAATGCCTTGAAATTGGCTTCAGTCTTTTTAAGAACACCCTACCATTTCTGACACTCCCGCTTCAGCACGTCTTCACAATAATACTTCGGGACAGGGGTGCTCTGTTCCAGCAAGCCTTTAGGCAGCTCCACATGGCTACCACAGGAGATTCAAGGATTTCTCAACATGAAGCAACACTTACACTGCCATGTGTTTGATGAGGGAATGATATTATAACATGATGAAAAGCTCATAAAGCCAATTTTACATACCCCCCCCCCCCCACTTTTAAACATGTAGCTGTAACTGGTGGATTCAAAACTTAGAGAACTGCAGGTAATGATAGTAACAGTTGTGCAGTTTAAAATTTGTAACTTCACACAAATACAGCTACAGAAAAGAAGTCCAGTGGCTTCATTTTTTTTAAATTAACTATGTCTTGGATGACTGAGAATCTACTGCGGCAAATTATATTAATGTTGTTGTCAGATTGTATCAATACTAATTTGATGAGATCAATGCACAAGTTTTTTTTTTTACTTTCAGTTACTTGTGATCCAGTAGTGCAGTTTGTAAGAAGCAAGATCAAGTATAAACAGTGAATCATTATAGACTCAGTCCATGCTAACTCGTTCATTTTTACTTCTGTAAATACTAAGTTGACCAGCTCCTCATCCTCCCTCCCTGCTCCTCTGCTGCTGTAGACGCTGTCATATTTAACCCTGCATCCTCTCTCCAAAGCCGACAGTCCACTTGTCCCCCACCCCGTTGACTGTGTGAGAGTACTACGAGATTTTTCTGAAAATTACGTATTTCTGAGGGCTAATGCTATGTTCACACCAAACACGTTTTGAGCAGCAAAAAAGCACCCAACGCCTCAAGTTGTATGTGCTACGTTCAGACCGGGACACAGACTAGAGGCACGTCTGAAGAGGGAGGAGCGTCTTGTTTTTTTCCGGTCTGTCTTCTGCGGATGAAATAAAAATGAGATAAAGAAAAAGGCTTTGCTTTATTTACTAAAGAGCAAGTGAATGTTGCGCACAGCAGACGATTAATTCACCAGATAATTTAGAGGCTGTTTGTTTGGTCAGTTTCACCACTCCAGGAGCTGCAAGYTGACAAACTATTTTTTCCCAAGCCCAGTTCACCACCGTGGTCAGTTTAATGAGCTGCTGACCCACATCGGTGCTGATATCTCCTGCCAGAACACCAACTGCAGACGGTCCATTTCAGCTAAAGAGCTCCAGTCTGTCTGTTTCGGGTTCAGGAAACYRTCACGTGGAAAATTTAGTCTCTCTGATTGGTTGAYGCAGCACGTCGAGCAGCAAAAGTTCAGATTTTTGAACTCCAGCGTTGGCYGCTTTCGCTGCACATGCACAAAAAACGCACTACCGCTACCTTCCACTTCTTTGCGCACCCCGCTAAATGGACTTGACACGCCACGAGACCCTTGGAGCCGCGTCCACCAAAGACTTTGCATGTAAATCGGCCGCTCCTGCAGCTCAAAACGCGTTCGGTGTGAACGTAGCATCTGATACAGGTAGATGTCCGAGGGTTGACATGTGTGCATTTACAATCCACAAGTTGTTGTTGTTRCAATGCATGTTTCATAAAAATGAATCTTAAGACCTGCAGTGTGAACATATACAGGGGTTAGACAATGAAACTGAAACACCTGGTTTTAGACCATAACATCCCTTTCAGACAGCTTCCTCTTGCGTCCACAGTTAATCCTGYTGGATGTGGTTCGTCCTTCTTGGTGGTATGCTGACATTACCCTGGATACTGTGGCTCTTGACACATCACAAAGACTTGCTGTCTTGGTCACAGATGCACCAGCAAGACATGCACMAACAATTTGTCCTCTTTTGAACTCTGGTATGTCACCCATAATGTTGTGTGTATTACAATATTTTGAACCAAACTGTRCTCTTWCYCTGCTAATTGAACCTTCACACTCTGCTCTCACTGGTGCAATGTGCAATTAATRAAGATTGGCCACCAGTCTGGTCCARTTTAGYCATKAAACCTCCCACACTAAAATGACAGGTGTTTCAGTTTCATTGTCTAACCCCTGTGGTATAGCTCCACAGTTAGTCATTGGGTTTCACTTTTCTTTTTTACATTGCTTCACATCTGCTTCTTATTTTTATGTAATTTGGAACTATTTTCTGGATGTTTGTTTTTCTTTCTTCTTGGTTTTGTTTTGATCACAGGTTCTTCATCTGATCTGAGTGGCATTCCTCTGGGAGATTTTAGCTGCAGGCCGTCAGCTCACCTGTTGGCTGTGGGACGAGTCCGTACAGGTAAGCAGTATCACAGCAGGCAGACCAACCTCAGCGTGATGTGCTGATACCAGACTGCATATTCTAGCTTCCCTCAGCATGCAATTTACTGCCATGTCTGCCTTACTCTGGCTGTCACATTCTTACTCACAAAGTCAGCTATTTCAAAGACACATCCTATAGATTCAGAAGAATTGCTGCATTTSGTAGATTTGTTGCAAAAAATTAAATGCTCAGAAATGCTCGGCATTGGGGCCGTTTGAATCTACCTTCAGAAATGCTGCATTCTGTTTAACTCAGAAATTAAATGGTTTGAGCTGTAACCCTTAAAACCAATAGATTTTGCCCATAAGGTCAGTGACAAGGTGAACTAATAAATGCGACACACACTGTTAACTAAAAAAAAAAGCTATCAAGCAACATGTTGCTGTTGCAACTTTTCATTCACAAGGTAGCCATATTGGATTTTAGATGTGAGTTTGGTCGATAATTTGAGTTGGAATTCTGAATTTGGGTAGATGAGGTTAACTACTTAATTTTTTGTGAGACGTAAATAAAGCACAAAGACGTTTCCAAAAAGATGAAGAGCTGTTAGCTGTGTGTCTTTAATTTGTCTATCATTTTTTGGAGAGTTTTTGATGTATTTTTTATAACGGCTATAGAAACAGAAACTTAGTGGTAGAAGTTGTCACGTGGAATATGAATCTGATAACATTCATTTGTCTCTGATAAACACTGACGTCCTTGTGACTGTGATAAACTGCATGACTGCTGTAAAAGCTTTTTTTTCCTGTTTATTTTAAGGCAGAACCATTCTGCCATGCAATTCCTGGGATTTCTGCTCAGCATTTATTTAAATTAAATTGAGAAAAATTAACTAACCTTGTATTCCTTTCTCCATTAGTTGTGCTGTGACAATTCCATGTGAAAGTATGTCGACTTTAAATGACATCAAAACAAATGCTGTTACACAAAAATGATTAATGAAATTGAAATTCTTTCATTTGTGTGAGACAAAAATGACAAAAACAGCACAGCATCCCCCATAAAAACCCTGAGCTCCAACCTAATCCCACCTTTATCCCCTGAATTCCAGGTAAGCCTGACCCAGGGTTATCTCCCAGCTAAAAATGTGTACGGATTACTCTTGTTGTCTTAGATTTACGCAGTTCTGATGATTCAGCCTTTTTGGAACAAAATAGTAAAATATGTGAAAACTGGTGAAAAAAGCCTTTATGTTCTGTTGTTTTTATTTTATTTTATTTTATTTTTAATGACCTAACTTATATCTTAACCTTTTCTAGCTTCTTTAAAAAAACAGTCTCAAACATTCAGGATCATAGACCCTTAAGGATATTTTAGTCGCCTGGGGTAAACTGATGACTAGTTCCTTAAAACATTACATCTCTGACAAAAGATACACAACATTTTGCTTGTTTATCATGAACTATTTGTCTTCATGTCAGCGATGCCTCAGTGCAGATTTTTGTCGTAGCAATAGCACACCTCACCTCGTTCTGCTGCTTGTGAATGTTGCAAGTAGAGAATACGAAAAACATGGCAAATGCTGGTTCTGATGATGGATGGAACGAGCAGTGTGGGAGCAAGTGTTTATGAGGGGGGGACTGAGGAAGCTGTGAACACTGAGCTCAGCAGAGGGAGCTCTTTCTGTGCAAGACTGAGGACATTTATAAATGTGAGGCTGTAGATGGCTTCAAGTGGGATAAAAAAACTAAATCATTTTTTTAACTGTATGTAGTAACTATGATGTTCCTGTGGAGGCCTGGGCTCAGCTTTTTGAATCAACTGAGTGAATTCATAAAATCCTAATCCTGCAAGTGTCCTTAACATGGGAACAAAAACAGAGAGTGTTCAGAAAATTGATATTTATTTATTTATTTATTTATTTACTTACTTACTTACTTACTTACTTACTTACTTACTTACTTACTTACCTA
>NW_013952605.1:703205-705726 GCF_001266775.1 Austrofundulus limnaeus
TACCTACCTACCTACCTACCTACCTACCTACCTACCTACCTACCTACCTACCTACCTACCGTTATTTAACCAGGCAAGCCCCACTGAGATCACAGACCTCTTTTTCAAGGGAGGCCTGGGCCTGAAGGTCACCTTTTCATAAGTTGTTGATTGTGTGCCTAGAAACCATGACCACAGGTGTCTAAAAAGATCAGCTCTCTGATACACGCCACAGAAGTGGCTAACTTTGCTTGTTTTCATAAAAAACAACTAAAACTCTTTGCCTTTGACACTTACAAATCTCAGTGACCAGATCAGTCCATTAATAACAGGTGTAAAAATGTTACAGTGTATTTGGTAATCATCTAAGTGAGGCTTTTTTGTTCTTAATAAAAAAAAATATGTTTGCGCTCTAAAGTCAATAAATTGGTTCATGTGTTTTTTACACCAGAAACAACACATTACTAAGACTTCATAAAGTACTATTTTGCTCATAAAGGGCTGCACCATCTTTCTCAGAACAACCAAGAATTAGAAACACACAAAAAAGAAGAAGTCAGCCAAAAAAGTTCTCCAGTTAGATAGTGGACTTCAGTTCCAATAAAAGATTCAGACTCAAAGAGTCAAGATTCAAAGTGTTTGTCATATCCACAGATGAAAACATGTTTCCCTGAGCAATGAAATTCTTATTGTACTTTGCCGACCACTCTGAATGCCAGGAGACAACCAGGTGAAAAAGAATAAGCATTTAAAGGACACTAACAAAGTAATAAGGGATAAAGGATAAAAAAGACCACACTTGGAACAAAAACGGAGACCAAACTAGAAATAATAACATCAGAAGGGTACAATACAATAATAGCATCAAGAAAAAGAACAATACAATCAGTGTTTAAAGTGTAAATGTGCAACAGATAACAGTCTGAAATGTGCACATGTGCAGTATTATTAGTCAGAAAATTCTTAAATTCAGCTCTTTAAATGTCTGAATTCACTTGGGAAAAATGAGTTTTCAAATCTGGAGGTTTCTGCATTTCACACTTCTGTACCTCCAGCCGGTGGGCAGATGTGTGATGCTGGGGGTGGGTTGGGTCTTTAATGACTGATGCTGCTCTCCTGTGGACCCTGCAGTGGTAGATGCTCTGCAGAGAGGGCAGTGAAGTCCCTGTGATCTTCTCGGCAGTTTTTACCACTCTCTGCAGGCGTTTGCTCCATAGTGGTGGTGCTGTACCAGGCTGTGATGCAGCCTGGTAAAAAGTAAAAAGTATTAACCCCCTTAGATGTTTTACACTTTTATTGCTATTTTAAATTGGTCATGGTCAATAAAAATTGGACTTACTTTGGCCATGAACAGGCCATCCTCACAGAGTGACTATGGGAGAAGGTAAACCATCAGAGAGGATATCAAGACACCTGAAGGAGTTAAACGCTTCAGCAGGTGAGGTGGAAGAGACCTGGACCTTTACCTGACTAAGTTTTTGTGATTGTCTACAGGTGTTATGTTGAAAAGTTAAAAGTATTAAGTGTGTAGAGGCAGTACCCAGGAAAGTTTAATAAAATAAAACACTTACAAAAAAATACCTTGAGGAAACACGGGGAATACATGAAGGAGAACTAGACTTGGCGTAATAATACACAATGCCAGACTAAAGAGTAAATGAAACAGAGACTATGAGAACTAGGATCCGTGAGAAGAGAGGCTGCAGTGGTGGAGGCAGGCAACAATTCATTTGCGTGGCCCAGGTAGAGCTGTGCATATAAGAGCCATTATCTTTACAAACTGGCCATGCAAAACACAACTGCCTGGTTCGATGATCACTTGGCCACAAACAATGACAATTCAGTGAGTCTGCCACTGAAAGTTGGCCTATTTTCTGGTTATCTCAGTAAGAGTGTGGCTAGCACTGATGCCTCACGGCAACAAGGTCCTGGGTTCAATCCTGGGTTTGGACCAGGGGTCTTTCTATGTGCAGTTTTCATATTTCTCCTCGTGCTAGTGTGGGTTTTCTTTGTGAGGCTCCGGTTTCCTCCCAGAGTCCAAAAACATGCACGTTAGGTTGCCTTTAGGCCCAGGCCTCCCATGCAAATAAGATCTGTGATCTCAATGGGATTTGTCTGGCTAAATAAAGGCTAATAAGACTGGCTTAATAGAAATCATCTCTCTGTGAAATGTTGTAGAAGAGACTGGATTTTATGTACCTGGGTCTACATGGATGAAGAGTTCTGCATTTAAATAAAAAACTTTAAATGCAAACTACATTGTAAGAAAGGGTTTGCCTTAAGTACATCACAAACAATGTAAGGGATTAATGCAGGGTTAAGTTTCAGGTTTAGTTTTACTTTCAAAGTTGGTTCTACTTGTTAAAACTTATTGTTCTTTGTTTTACAAACTTAATGTGTTGTGGCTTAGTTTTTTATTGATTGTTTTTCTTTTAAACAGAGGTGTTTAGTAACTAAGTACATTTATTTTGTTACACGTAAATAATTTTTTTTGGCGGATTTGTAATTTTGCCAAGGTTTTTTTTTACTGTATATACTATAC
>NW_013952605.1:706336-708500 GCF_001266775.1 Austrofundulus limnaeus
GTAAGAGGTGGTGAGAGATGAACAAGTAAATATATGAAGCTTTCTTTGTTGTGGACAGTTTTCTGTGATGCTTTACAATATTATCTAAACAGGTAGTGACTTCTGCAGMAAYAAAAATACATTTTTGTGWAAACATTTTCTCCTTGTTTGTGTGCTTCTACTCCTGCTCTCCATTGACTGTGCTGACATGAAGTGACAGCACATCTCATTAAATGCGAAATACCGGTCACATGTGAAATTGACCCTGCAAGTGTCCTGGCTCTGCCTGTCTACCACTGGGCTTTACTCCCATTAGTCTCTCTGGCAGGTAACGACCAAAGCCCTCGAGGTGTCAGGTATGGAAAGGGGAGAAGATTAGGTTTTGTTTTTAATTGGTGGAATTAGGAAGTTTTATGTAGACGTTTATCCCTGTCAATCCAGAGGCCTTTCTCTTGTTTAAAAAAGGTGTGTTGAGGGTGGGGGTACCCCTGCATTTTTACTTCCTTAACATAGTAAACTGCCATAATCCAAGGTGAAGGAGGAGAGGAACCCAAATGTAGGACAAGAAGGCTTGGGGCAGGTTGGTGGTGTTGATCAAGTTTTTAACAATCAGAAATTAATAAACAAACAAWCAGTTCTGTAGTACTCAGACTGAACATCTGCATCAAGATCCTATGATTGTGGAAGCTATAGTTTCACTGTGAAAGAACAAATGAACTATCTATATAAAAAATGATTGATATTTATATGCAATATTCAGAGTTGTTCATTTTATAATTTCACCAATAAAGAAAAACAATTTAAYTAGTGTTAACTCTGCAGTCTTCAGCATATCTGATTGCTTATTATCCTGGTGGAATGATCCAGCAGCTCTCAACAAAAACTACAGCATTTTCAGTGGGTTATTAACTGGAGAAACAACTGAGTCAGTGGCATTTCCAGGGAGCTATTAAAGCTGCAGTGGGTAACATTTAGAAAAATGTATTTTTTACATATTTGTTGAAACTCACTATGTCCTGACAGTAGAATATGAGTAGTCTACAGTAGTTTAAGTCAGCATTGGCTGTGTTTCCATCAATGTTTTTAATGCACATTTTGAAGTATCGCATTAGAAAAGATGAATGAAAATGCCATGATTCGAAAAAACTTCCTCTGCTTCGCAAAAAAGTTGATGCGCTCACTTAGGGCTGGGCGATAAATCGATTTTATCGATTAATTCGAATTTACTGTATATAACTATTTAATTTTGGGGAAATCTGGATTTCTTTTCCCCCCCTCGAGTGCACTCTTTGGGGCTTCCATAGTTCGAAGGTCTGTAGTTAGGTTTCACCCCGCCCGTCCCGTCCCTCAAGATGCAGACGATATGGAAGCTAGCAAACAGCTCGCTGCAAAATCTGTTTGAAGGCTGTTGCTACCAAAGGCGGAAGTACGACAAACTTGTTCCAACACCTGAAACAGAGGCACTCTGTTGTGGAGTGGGAGRAATGCTGTTCTTTACGACAAACTCAAGCTAGCAGCAGCCCAAAAAGCAGCACCGCCAAAAGACAAGCTACCTTAGGGGAATCATTTTCAAACTGCGTTCCCTATGAAAAGATGAGTGCCCGGTGGAAATCCATCACAGATGCAGTTTTACATCGCAAAAGATATGGTGCCTATTTATACAGTGGAAAAACACGGCTTTATTCAGCTGCTGAAAACTTTGGACACCAGGTATGTGCTACCTAGCAGCAAATATTTYGCCGAAGTTTCCTTGCCACACCTTTACAACAAGATATACAAGATATCGAAAGTGCTGGAGGATGTGCGTTTTTTCTGCAACAACGGACTCATGGTCCAGTCGAACAATAGAGCTGTATTATGAGTTTAACAGCGCATTTTGTTGACAAAAGCTGGGCTCTACAAAGTATCTGTCTGCAAACGGATTACTTGCCTGATGATCACAAAAGTGAAGTAATCACAGAGGGACTAAAAGAAGCTCTGAGCTCCTGGAACCTTCCTGAAGACCGACTCATCTGTATGACAACAGACAGCAGCACAAACATCATTAAAGCTCTGAAAGACATCAGGTGGCCAAACCTCCAGTGCTTTGGTCATAAACTACATAATGCCATAGGTACAGTAAGAATCTAATCTATTTATTGTCTTTTTTATATTATTTGCATTCATCATGAGGGTCTATATAACG
>NW_013952605.1:709442-711058 GCF_001266775.1 Austrofundulus limnaeus
GTGTTTAAGAAAGCAAAGGAACGATGCAAATCGATTAAAATCGAAAATCGAATTTGGGATGAAAAAAATTCAGATTTTTTTTTAGGCCATATCGCCCAGCCCTACGCTCACTTGAGGTGGTTTCTGGGTTCTTTGAAAAAGAGTTAATGCACAAAAGGAGAGATGGAAACACATTTGCAGAATAAGTTCTGATGTAGCAAACATTTACCTCACATGGTTGATCGGCTGTTCTCGCTGTCTGAATGGTACCAGTACCGAGCTCGAAAAAAAAAGTGATCAGCGACCGCAGCCGCGACTGGCAGCAGGACACCCCCCACTGTCAGCATCTTCTCAGTTATTACCGTAACATGAAGATAATTGAATTTTTATCTGTATGACTTCAGACAGCATGTAACATCGCCAAAAGTTGGTATGACAGAATAATTACAACTTTCCCGATAGTAGCAACACATTCCTGATAACTTCTCTCCATTGTCCTGAGATGTGTACCCTTGCAAGTTTGCAACTTTTCTTCCTGATTAGTGCAACCATGCACATAGCCTGGTTGATTCGCCTCAAGCCAGTTGATGGAAACACATCTGATTCACATTTCTTCCTTTTTTTTTTTCCTTTTTGAGAAATTTTCAAAATTCACTACAAATTTGAATTAAAAGTGGATGGAAACACAGCTATCAACACTTCCCTTGAACATGGGGGTGACTGCGGTGGATTTCCATTTCTGCAAGTAAAGTATAAAATTTTTACTTAAGCACAGCAACACAGTATTTTTGTACTTTGTTACTTTACAACTGCATAACATGCAAGCTTCTGGACTGTGGAGAGAAACTAAAACAACTGAAGAAAACATGCAATGTATTTTAAGCAAATGTGTAAATCAACTTCTTAATAGCTTGTATTGTTTTTTCAATGCATTTTCAAAATTTGGTCTAACGTACAGTATTAAGACAGTGACTATTGTAAAATAAAAACTTAACCTCATGCTACCTGTTTTTTTCTTGCATCAGCCTGTCTGGGCACGAGGTCAAGCTACAGTCTCTTTGTGCTTGGCTGCTTCTGAAAACTTAATATAGATGTTTGATTTTCCCATCAGATATCCTGCACCACCAATGCATGACTGCCAGCCCTTTGACGTGTTGGCTTCCCTTAYTCAAACAAACACGTGCATTTAAATACACAAATAAAACATTGACCTCATTTCACCTGCAGCACACACCGCTGCAGTATTTTCACTCATTCAAGCATTAGCACAGAGGATAGTTCCAACATGTGTGCAGTACGTCTGCTGTTCGAGGTCCGTATTTCCAGTTTCACCTTRATGTGAGTGAAATTCCTTGTAGCTCTAAGTAACTCTCTGAGGGTCACTCTCTGAGGCCATCAGACATCTTGTTTGTCGTCACTTGCAGGCCATGAGGATGACCTCCTTGGGAGACACAATACTCTGGGTTCAGCAGTATCACTTACACCAACTGATGCTATCGAGGAGCCATGTCTGCTCTTTGTCTGAGTGTCATATGATGATAAAAGATGTCTTCTAATTCTCATAAGATAAGGACTTCATGTTCAGGACACAATAAAATCTTTTTTTTTTTCATATTCAGCCTATTAGTCTCAAGACC
>NW_013952605.1:711648-718660 GCF_001266775.1 Austrofundulus limnaeus
TTGTTTTGGTGCTCTCTGCGCATGCATACATTCCAGAACCAGCTCCATGTGACATGAAGACGTCCCAAGTGGTCACAAAATGGAGGTTGACAACCTTTGGATTTTCTTCTTTTAATATCTGAAAATCGATTTTGGGACATTTTAAATTCATTCTGAATCTTTGTAAATGAGAATCACGATTCTGATGTAAAACGATTTTTGGTACACCCCTAGTGCACACAATAAGTACAGGAAAGAAAGGATTAAGAATTTTATATGAAAGCAAACATTGCTCAGCGCTGTGTGTTTGTAAATACATGAAGCAAGCGCCAGAAAAACTTGACAATGTTTGTGTGTCACACATTATTATGTGTGAAGAGAAAAGAAACCGGCCATGAACACCTTTCATCTGCCCTCTATATAGTTACTCACTGTCCTGTTGGGCCCAAAAAACAAATATGTTCTTCAGTGTCAATACTATCCCACCCAAAGTGAAGGACTGCTGATGTTCAGACAATGAAACTGCATCTAATAGCGTTCATGTCTATCCCTTCCCTAAACAGCCACACACCCMTTTTGGTTAAACACAAGCACTGTGAAAATGCTGATGAYAATTTAAAAATAACTTGGTCTTTGAGTTCCTTCAGACACCATGATGTCAGGTAATAACGATGTCACATAATGTTGTGTTACTCTACAGCATTAGCAAGGTTGACCCTCTAACTGCACTGCCRTGGGCGCGCACAATAGTCAATCTTGCCAATTCAAAAGCTTTCTATAAGATTTTGAAATCTGTGTCCATTCAGTATGCAGGTGTTGTATAAGATGTTCTGGTCCACAGTGTCCATTCATCCCCAAAGTGCTTGATAGGGTTGAGGTTGGGGTTCTTTACTGGCAAGTCGAGTTCTTCCATCAAGTCATCTCTTTATTGTCCTTGCTTTGTGTACTGGGGTGTGGTCATGTTGGAGTAAAAGCAAACATAGCCTTAAGCCTGAAGAACACATTTGTTTGTCTTTTGGGTCCAACAGGACAGTGAGTAAACATATAGAGGGCAAATGAAAGTTGTTCACAAAACACAGCCTTATTATTATAAAACTTACAGATGAAATGTTACAAGGTTTCCCTCTACAAATGCTGCAAGCAAATGCTGCTCAATGGCATGGCATKGCATGTTTCAAAATGGCGTTGTGTTTCACCTCTACTGATATACCTCATCGGGGCCAACCCTAAAATGTTGTCACTAATTGGGAAGCATAACATTGTTGTAAATGTCTTGGTATGTTGAAGAATTATGATTTTCTATCACTGGAGATAAGCACAAACCCTGACTGAAACACCTGAATTCAACACTTAACCTATATGGCCAAACATGCTTAGCCAGATAAGACTTCTACAAAAAGCAGAATGTAATAAGTGACAGAAACACTGGACACCTAGAGATCATCTGTTGAAAAAATGTCATATGTAACATCTGTTGTAAACGGGGCCTTGGGGGTTGTTTTCTCCCCTGAGGGGTGAGGGATCATTATGCAAAGTAAAGGTAAAGTAGCCAATTGCTTTATGTTTATACTTGATGCTACAGTAGGTATAATACATTTAAAGAAAGTGGTGAATCATTTATAAATCAGACACATAAGTTTGATTACTAAAATACAACTAAAACGGTTAAAGTTTTTTTGTAATCATGTATTTACAAATACATGRTTCCTATCCTCACATATGGCCACAAACTGGGTAGTGATCAAAATTAAGGGATTGTGTTTAAAAAAAGCTTTAGTTCTTAACGTTTCTTTGCAATCATTCTTTTTTCAACTCACTGAATTAAAGCTGAAAGTCTGAACTGAGGAAAATGAGAAAAATGTCTCTATCCAAATAGTTATGGGCCTAACTGTATATTGTATAAACCCACAACAAACTGCAGCACTGTTTGAATGTGAAGAACTGTTTAACAACCCTTCAAACGACAAACGTGTCCAAAGCAAAATACATTAAATTTAAAATATTAAACTTTTAGATTGAAGATGTTTGAGGGCAGCACTTGTTTATTTCATGTCATATAACTGTTACTGCCTTTAAAGAAGATACCTGCTTGCTGATCACAATCTGAATCTACACCAGAAGGTTCTCGTCTCTCCAGGCCTTGAGAACAATATGATGATTGTGCTGTTAGAAGATTGGTTGGTCAGACAARGGCTGTCCACCCCCTCCCCCTCCCAAATTATCCCCAGTTACTGGTTCTGCTTCAAGCAGTGGAGAAGACCAGAAGAATGGAGAAAACAACTAAAACAAGATATAAATATAGTTATAGAGAGAGGAGCAGAGGGAGACTGTTCAGCCATTCCATATGGGGAAAAACTCTGGAAAGTTGAACACACTCACAGCAAGACACTGTAGCTGTGGGTATTTTCAGAAAATGAAGTGTTCAGTGATCCTTGGCCTAATGAGCTCAGCTGCCTCCCCCGCCTATCTCCCCAGTCAGTAGGGGTGAGGGGATGGTGAGGGGCAACAAGGGTTGATTATGAATTGAGTTAATGAGCCTGGTTTGGGGTGGTGGTGGTTGTGGGGGTAGTTTGTCTGAGAATTCACCATCTCTTCTGCTTTCTGTTCTCTATATCCTGTCCCCATCCTTCCCCTCAGCTCTCCAGGTGGGAAAAAGGTGATCAGCAGGTGTTTGTAAAGTGTGCTGATTCTCTGTGATTGTTCCCTGGTGCTAAAAGTTAAAAAAGTGTCAAATTTTCCAGGTGTACTTAAACCAATAAACCCATCTAATGGTCAACTTATTTTTACTTGTTACTTTCTCCATTTGACCAAACCACAACCTTCTTTATGTGTGTTTTGTATTTGTCCACTCCCTTGTATGTTAGTTTGCCCCACCATGGTGCTGTGAGAAAGCAGAGGTGAACCAGTGGACACGGTGAACCCTGTGGCCGAGCACCGCCTGGATGGGTGTCAGATGAAAGTGGGAAGCTGGTGAGAGGACAGAGGGGAGAGGGGAGGAGAGGTGAGTTTGTGCTGCCCTCGGCGTCTCAAAAAAGGGCTTGGCCTATTTAGACTGATTTCAGCCACAGCAGCAATCCAGCGAAGCTCCTGTGCTTCACCCACCACAATACCCCAACTTGATCACTGAACCATGTGATGCGGGGCCTGGAGCCAAGAGAACCAGAGACAAACAGGAGGGGAAAGACAAGCGGGGAGAGGCATGACTGCATGAGCAGAAACTTTTTTTTTTCAAATTTATCAGTTCCATTTTCCATTTAATAAAGAAGAATTTGTGGCTGGATATTTGTGTCAAACCACTTATCTGCACAGTTTATCAAAAATCCTCAAAGGCTTTGCTTATTAGCTGGTCACATGAGGATGACAACAGGTCAGAGCGACGGACAAAAAGCCTCATTCTGTTTTTGCCCTTTTTAAACCAGGCTGAACTTTTCCATCAGAGATAATGGCAGACCGCTAATGTTCAGCTCCGTATCAAGGAAAGACTTTTTTCCCACACTGAGTCCTGTCTCTTTCCCACAGACATCTCAAAACACACAGATAGCCACATTCTGTTTAGATGTGCTCAATATTAGCAATGCTAAGCCTATCACCACCGCATTCTGACTTATCTGCACAGGAGCTCTTTTCATTTGCTGTTTTTATTCTCTTTCACCATGAAATTAAAAACTTTACCGTTTGCTGAAAAACCCCTGCAATGAAGAACTGAAACAAAGGAGCGTTTTCATTGATTTTAGTAAACAAAATGTTCTAATAAAAGTGTTCAGTAACAGCACATTATTTTCTGCTGCAATACTAATTGCTGAGTCACATCAAGTTCAAATTACTTCACAAGCTGGCACATCCCAGAAACAGGAGTTTGTCCAAGCTTGATTACTTGTATGTTTGATGTTTCAATGCACCTCAGCATCAGCACTACAGATTATTGTTCAGGAAAGGTTTGCGTGAGAGGCGCAGGGTGGACTGGGCAGACGTGGTCCTCTGACATTTCACTGGCGTCACTCTGTGACCTTTGAGCTCTGTAAAGAGACACAAGCTGCTGGGCCAGCACGAGGCTGCAGAAATAGAAGGCAGTGTCTGTGTTTATGAAGGATCATATAAAACTTAATGGTGATGGCAGAGGTGACACACCGCATATCACCAGGTGCCTTGCTCTATCAGTGCAGGCGAGGGGTGAGGTACACCCTGGACAGGTTGCCAGTACCTCGCAGGGCCAATACATAAAAACACAAGACACACAATGGTGTTAACAACAAGGTTATTAGGCATGTTGCATCACTTTACAGCCTTGCATCAGCATTTACTATGTTTTGCTTAATAATAACCCTATGACAAAACATGTTGAGACTGTACATTATAGCAGCATGCATGATATGCAATGCTTCTATCAGGGTACATTTTGCTTTGATATCGCCCAGCCTTAGTTACCAGACCATCTCTCACTGAGGCCATGTTTGAGTTGATTAGCCTTTACAAGGTAAATAGGAAATATAGTCATTTAAGTACTTTAAATCACTTTAAAGGGGCAATATCATGTAAAATCAACTTTTTTGAGTTCATGTCATGTTATAATGTTATACTCTCATAAAAACATGCCCAAAGCCTTGCTTTGACTGATTCATGCATGTTTGAGAAATCCTGCTGAAGCCATGCTGAGGAGCAAAACGACAGGTGGGGACCAGAAATGCCTCTGGGACGTGTCTTTAAGCCGAGCGTCCTCATCATGGAGCACATATCTCCACCCTCCACCCCACACACCCCGCCCATGGCTCCTGCAGGCTCTYGGCAGTAAAGTGAAAGTGAAACTTAAACTGTCTGCTGCTCTTAACACTACTGCTCACTCAGTAACTGTGTTTTCATCAAGGCTTTTTGATGTGCGTTTAGAAGTGTCGTGTTAAAAATGCAAAAAAAAAAGTTGGATGGAAACTGCAAAATTCGGAAAAAAATCCTCAATTCGCTAAAAAGTTTTTACGCTCGCTTGAGGTGGTTTTTGGGTTTTTCGAAAAACACTTAATGCACAAAAGGAGAGATGGAAACACTTTTGCCAAATAAGTTGTGACGTAGCGAACATTTACCTCACGTAGCTGATCAGCTGTTCCCCGGTACTGGTACCAGTTTCGGGTCGGCTGCAGCCGTGATAGGCAGCAGGATCCTCCTCCCGCTGTTTGCGTCTTCTCAGTATTCCCGTAACGTGAAGAAAATTGCATTTCTTTCTCTACGTCTCCAGACAGCAGTAACATCGCCAAAACTAGTTGACAACAGAATAATTACAACTTTCCTGATAGTGGCAACACGTTCCTGATAACTTCTCTCCATTATCCTGATATGTGTGGACCCTACGAGTTTAGCTATGGTTACTTCCTGTTTACTACGCACATGCGTATGACGTAATTGATTCGCTTCAAGCCAGTTGATGGAAACTCCGTTTGATTCGCATTTCTTAATTTTTTTCCTTTTTGCGAAATTATTAAAATTTGCTCAAAATTCAAATTAAAATTGAATGGAAACACGGTTAGTGAAGCTCTTTTCAGATTTAAAATGCCTTTGAGGAAATGTATTTTCAGATACCAAGTAAACTGCATCATAGCACACGCGACCCCCACCCCACACACACACACACACACACACACACCGAATGGGCGAGACAGAAGCGGAAGGTCGTTCTTAAAGAGACAGAGGCAAATTTCAAGGCGTTTAGAAGAGGAAGTGATGAGAAGATAAGTTTATTTTCTATAAAAACAGCATTTTTATAACAACTAAAGGTGACATGGATACTTTATTATAGTATAGTATTTAAATGTATGCCTGAGAAACACATAATATTGCCCCTTWAACTGATAGTGGCTAGAAACAGATTGGGGTGCAGCTCAGCTATTATATAAAATCAGATCTTTAGGCTCCAAGTTCTACAAAGAGCCTGTTTTAGTTGCCAGGTCTGTGTTGGCTTTGTAGGATCTGAGACAAAATATGTGATAAAATTTGCTGATTTTTTTATTAATATTCACACCACATTTTAGGGTTCCATACTAAGGAAATAACAAACAGCTTTTACACTGTGTTGACCTTTGCAAGGAAAAACAGGAAGTAGTCTTTATTTCCCCTCCCAAGCTTTCCTGATATTGAACTACTGATGCACATGGAGTTTTATCAATAAGTTAAAGGTTCACTGGAGATTTGTTTGTTTGCCTGACCAAAGTTCATTTGCAATGCCCTTGGCTAATTGTAAAAGCTGCACAAGTTAAAAATATGTAAGGGGAATAAAAGGACCATCTTGCCATTTTGTTGTTACGAAGCGAACACTTGGTGCGAATCAGATTTTATCACTGTRTTTAATGTCTTGTGACTTTTTATTTGTCTAGTTCTCACTCTGTTTTTCAATGGCCCCTCTGTTCAGTGTCTGCCTCTCCACAGCAAACAGGTCAATACTTTGCAACCATGGTTCCCAGTTGTCAGTCAGTGTTGTATTTACGTTCTTCAAAGAAAACAGTGTGCACCTTTATAAAATATAAAGCTTGAAATGATAGAAATATAACAAAAGTATGTTTACAATGTTTCACAAATGCCAAGCAATAGTTTGCCAGAATAAAATACAAGTTTTGTGAGCATAAAGCTTTAAAACTAAAAGTTTATGAATTTCTGATTGACTTTGAGAGTTATTGTCTTGCCAGTCTGCAAATAAAACATCTGATTTGTTTTTCATATTTCAACAACCACTCATCGTTTTAACACAGAAATCGATCTGTATCAGGGTGTGTTGTTTCTTTTTTTTCTGGGAAAGTGTGTTCCAGAATGTTTTATCACCAGTGGGGTTATGATTCTTCAACAGGCAAAAATTCTCTTTAGTCATAGAAATGGAACCTGCTCCCAGGTTTTTCACTAAGGTCGTATTCAGACCTGACAATTTGCTCCGCTTTAAACAAACCAGAGTTTGTTTCCAGCGTTGGTCCGGACCTTTTGTGCAGGTGTGAATACACTCATGCGAACTCTGGTGCGGATCAAACAACCGGACCGAGACCTAAACGAACTCTGGTGCGGA
>NW_013952605.1:718705-728959 GCF_001266775.1 Austrofundulus limnaeus
ACCTTTTTGGACTTCACAGGCCACCATTGCTGAGCTAAATAAACTGAAAACATACCTGTTTCATCGTCTCCTGTTAGCAGCTCTGCTGCCGGCATGTAGTGGGTCAGAACACRCAGMGYACCTCGTCTCCTTTGGGTCGTGGGACACATTTACTGACGCCGCTCCAAAATTAGAATATCATCACGGAACCACCATTAAATTAGCTGCTTTTGATATTTTAAATGCTATTGCAGTTGTACTATCAGCAAAAATGTGCACATCAGAACCGCAACATGCAGGACTTCCTTGTTTTCTTCTGGGTCTGTGGCTCAGTCCCGCCCCCATCCTTTCTGTCCAATGGGAGCAATGATCGTCAGCCTCATGGCTTTGTTTACAACTCATAGTTCTTTTGCAAAAAAGCGCAATGTGAATGCAAACTGCACCAAACGAAAAAAAAAGTCCACTTTTGGTCCAGACCAAACAAGCAGACCAAAGAACTTTCCTGGTCTAAATACACCCTAAGACTCCGCAGGATGATGACTCCCACTCTTTACAATCTACATGACCTATTAGAACACTACTGGGTTGTGGCAAATTTGGGAAACCTTCCGTGTGAAAATAGAAATCAATGGTCTTAGTACTTACTGTACCAAATTGATGTTTAGTGTTATATTCCGCATCTTCTAAAAGAGCCTGTTCCCTCACCACACTCCACACACCCACCCTAGTGAAACTGTTGGACAATAAATGCAACTACAGGGTATCAAGTCTGACTAGGTTGTTTTCCTATTTTTTTTTAAATCATCATTGTTGTAGGCTGCACATGAGGCCAGTATGGCCAGTTCTGTTTCAAATTTTCAACAACTAAGATGGCAGGTATGCCCAAGTCCCACATTATGAATACACCATCACCGTACACCTCCACTATCACCAAGAACATCAACATGCTGTCACWCAAACTTTGAAGCCTTGTTTATGGTCATAACGAACCTGAAGACAATCCAAAATTTATCTRTGTTCTGTTTTTTTTAACATTAGCAAGGTTATCATTCAGTGTCAAAGGAGGCCTTACAGTGTAGACGTTCATTAATTTAAAGAGGCATATTATGTAAAATCAAGGTTTTCAGATTTATATCATGTCATAATGTCATTCCTCGCCATATACCAGAGTGTTGATTTGACTCATTCATGCATGTTTGAGAAACCCTTGAATCCCCTGTGGTAGCCATGTGGAGCAGCCTGAACACTGGCTCAGCAACGTCTATTTGCTCAAAGCTCCTCCCTGGAGCTCAGTCCCCAGCCGAGCTTCTGCAAGAACCTGGACTCACCTTGTCAGTTCCCTCCTCTTTCAGATCCAGATCYTCCCTAAAGCACCTGTAAATAAAAGCCCTTACCTTTATGTATTCAGTCTCTCTGTCTGGTCTGTTGGTTTTGCTCAGCCCTTGACAGTTCCGGATCCTTGTCAATTTCATTGCAAAACATTGCTTCATAAAGATCTATATTTATAGTTTCTTAAACATAGCTTAAAATTGATGTGTGAGAGGACGACCGGGGGATGTATTATCAAGCTGAAATGTCTTAAGAAGGTCTGTACCCACTCTGCTTCTTCAGAGATCRTACTTTACAGATCAGACATGGGATTTTTTGAGTAAGGTTCATCTGGATCCTGAGTTGCCATTTTCCAAACCCAATTTTATTTAATGTTGCCTCTTATTTTACAACAAACTACAACTCTCCTATGAAAGTTTGTAAATTACAAAAAGCATTGCGAAGATGTGCTGAAGTGGGAGTGTCAGAAATGGTCRGAGGTTCTCAAAGAGACAAACGCCAATTTCAAGGTGTTAAGATGCAAAGTCTAATTTATTTTTGATACATACATTTTCATAACAAATACTTGATTGTGGTACAGAATTGAACTATATGTGCCTGTAAAATACAAAAACACCACTCCSCATCCCCAGGGAATCTTTTGGCCAACAAAAAGTTTAACAATAAAATGCATAAATACGTCGTGACAAGAGCCATCAAATTAGATGGTTACCACAGTACATTGTGATTCAGGTCCCATTAGATGCAAGTTCATTTTGTAACTTTGTTCCATYTCACACATCAGAGGGCCCRGTGGCTCCAGTGCATGGCAGCTCTGTCAGTCTGCTGTGGCTACAATGTAGTTTACCCCCATCAGTGTGTGAATATCTGCATGAATGGGTGAATGTTTGTAGTTTAAGGTRCTTTGGAGTCTGTACGACCTTGATAAAGTGCTATACCAGTTTAGGTTATTCACCATGGTTTCAAGTCCCTCATAAAGCTCTTGAGTTTCTCTGCCAGGCTCTCAATATAGTTCCCATTATGAAGGGTAAAATAACAGTTTTTACAGTGGATAATTACTAGGTTGTTCATTTTCCACACCCAGTGCTGCTGTAATTAAATCTCATGCCTCGGTTTTTCTGGTGTCATAGAACAGAAAAGATTGATCAAGCCATATTCCACCATGTTTTCATATGAAGTTCATCATCTTGGTGGAAGTTTTCTGAACTCCTGAACCTTTTAAGCCTTGTGATACAGAATATCTTCATGTCTGTTTTTTGAGTATGTTGTAATTATAAAACAAGACCTGTTTGTGAATGCTCGTGTTTTGTTAGGCGATGAAGAAATGGTCTTACTAATTCACACATTTTAATGTGTTGGAAAAAAAAACTCCTGTGGAATCACATCAATTAAGGACTGAATCCTTTTTTTAAATTAATTAGATCCTTATCATATCGGCTAGATGCACAAACCTATTTTATTGAGTTAAACCTCCTACAATATGTCCTCATATTTTTTTCTTTTTAGTAAGTAAATCTTTTTTATATGTAAAAAACATCATTGCAGTCCACATACAGGTGCATTTGTTTCTACCGTTCAGTTCTTTCATCCTTACCGTGAGACAGGAAGTCAAAATTGTAAGGAAAAAAACAAGTTTCCAAACATGGTTCCACAAAAAGGTTATTGTGTTGCTTAACTGTGCCCAGTCAGATGTGACAGTGGAGGGGAGTGAAATAAGGGTGTAGCCCGATTTGCAGGCTTGGCTGATTCCTGTCCTTATGTTACAACGGTTTCACAGATGTCATCACCTTATTGTCCTGCCAATTACCCATAATTACTCTTGGCGGCAGCAGCACTATTCAGTGGTGCTAACAAAAGACATTACCTTCCTGGCTTTTTGATCAAGGAAGCTTTGGATGTTACAGTGTTACTCTGGAGGAAGTGTAATCAAATGTTTGCTTTGTAGGTCACCGGATGAGAGAAACTATGACTGAGTTACTGTAAAGATTAACYGTAAAGGTGTTGACTGCTTACTGAAATCAGCATTGTGAAAATTTTTAAACTAACATTTCAGATGAGACAAATGGGACCAAATATTGTAATCCTTTAAATTAAAACTTATATGTATATTTTCAAGGTCATTGGTATGATTTATTAGGCTTTATACATAAAAAACACTTTAAAATGGTGCAAATAAACATTTATCTCTGAATTTCCAATTGTGTGTGTTTTTGCACATGTGAAAACTGGAAGGTTGGTTTGTTTCTTAAATGTTTTTTTTTTTATTATTTTAAGCAAATACATTTGTTTTTTAGTTCAAAATACTAAAAGCAGTAAATGAGTCGGATGTAGTGATTTGTAAAAGGTTTTATGAAATTATCATTGACCTTCACTAATAATTACAAATGCCATTTGTAACCAGAAACCTTCCATTTTGGTCTTCTGCAAGTGATTTTTATTTATACGATCCAAGTTGGAAAAATCAGCTTGAACAACCTCTGAATTTTAAACCTTTTAAAGATAATATGATATAAACTGCTAGAAAATGTGTTGTTACAGTGTTTTAATGCAGTGACGTGTATTAATAATGTATAATATTCTGTTTACGGAAATAATAGTCAGCAAATCCCTCTGATTTCCCAAACTGCAACTAGAACAGTTAAGTTGTGTTTGATTTAATCCTCAGATCAGAGTTCAGCCCTCTGAAGTTAACAGAATATTCTGTAAATGTATTCAGTTTGTGAATATAAATATCTGTACCTCAGCTGAATGTTAAGCAGATGTGATTGAGTCATTTTGTGCTCAAACAAACGTGACGATGTGTAAAACAAGATAAGCAGTTAGCTTTGGAAACAGCTAAATGACAATGTGTTTCAACTAAATCATTTATTCAGTTTTAATATTTTAAGGACTGAATAGTTTTTTTTAAATAAACTGGGAGGACAGTTTAATACCCTGCTTTTATTTTCATGACTGAGTGTGAAGCTACTTAAAGCTGCTTGTTAATAAGACTGAATATACCCTAAAACAGTTTTGTTACAAGTGACTTTTGAATCATGAGGAACAATCTACCTTAAAAAATCAGATGTCATTTTGACTTTGTAGTAATTATTTGATGTTTTAAGGTAAGTAGGATGGTTAGTGCAATATTCCAGAGCAAAACACTTCTTTTTGATAATTGTCTAATTCAGCTGCATGCTATTTACCTCTTTTCTTTGCTAAGCTTCTTATGTGAAAGAAACTAAATCAGTACATATGGTTCTGCTTGCTCAGTTTTCACACTTTGTTTATCTGCCTACCACCGGTTATCCAAACCAGCGGTTTAATCATTACTGAGAACCCAGCTATGTTCCCATGCTGCGACTGATTTCATTGTCATTTTTCATTCCTGAGTGACTGGAAAGAGCTTTACAACTACAGCTCCTTCACTTAATCATGTTTTATGGTTCTTGTGACCCAAGCTGCCAAGAGGAGATGGCAGAACACGGCTGTCCGGGGCCTTAAACTAATAATTACAAACCAGCCTGCCCGGTCTGGTTGCCAACCAGCTGCTTCATCAGATAAATATCTGTGACAGGGGTAGTAATTCAAAAAAAAAATTACATAGAAAGAGTAAGAAAGTAGGGCGGCACGTTGGCGCGGTTGTTAGAGTTGTCGCCTCACAGCAAGAAGGTCGCAGGATCTCCTCTCGGCCAGGGACCTTTCTGTGTGGAGTTTGTACTTTTTTTACCCCCTAGATACTTCAGTTTTCTCCCACATACCCAAAATATACACGTTGGGTTAATTGGTAACTCTGACTTGTCCCGAGGTGTGAGTGTGTGAATGGCTCTTTGTTTTATTGCTCTCTATGTGACCAGGGTTCTTGCACAGTGACTGTTGGAGACAAACAGCAGCTTCTCACAACCTGGAAAGAAGAAGCAGGTTTAAGAAAATGGATGAATATAGACTATAAAGTTAATAAACAAGTACTGTTAAAAATGCCATTTTCAGTGCAATAGAGTCAAGTTGCAAATTATACAGTGAGATATAGGCAACTATAATTGACTGATGGAAAAATGTACAAATTTTGACAAAATATATTAAATCTATCTATTGTTCCTTTGAAGGAAATGTCTGAAATATAACCTTAAAAAATGTTCTGAAGCAGTTTTCTGAGCAAGTCCAGCAATTAGCAATAATTTTGAGCAGAATAGTGCAAAACATTTGCTGCATTTCCAACGCACCAGCAGATTTTTTTTATTTTAAAACCTGACAAATAAAAAAAACTTTTATCATTTTAGGAAGGCGTTGACAGTATTACAAAAATATTTTCTCTGTTGTGCATGTGTCTGGACGTTCATTTTTTTTTTTTTTTTGATGAAAAAAGCTGTAGTACGTCATGACTTGAATCAGAATGTGTCCTGATAAATAATATTACAATGTGTTTAAATCAGTAATTGGAACAAAAGAAATGCCAAAAAGTCCAAAAATTTCTATTTTTTTGTTGCAGGTTTTTAATCTCTTCAAAACCATTTTAGTGGCTGAATCAGCACATTTCACAACATGAAGTCAGAAAACAATGTCTCACTGAATACAGTAGTTCTGTTTCATGAGTCAGTTGGATTGCCTCATAAATCTCAGAACTCACTTTGCCAGCATCAATACTCAAATCCTTCGAACCACACTGCTCTCCGTTTCAATACGCACACTGTGGAGTCACAACTGCTTTCTGAAAAGGATGTTTCTACAGAAGACAGACATTTCTGAAATGCAAGGCTGAGGCCAGCTATAAAACAAGCTCATGGTCCACATGCCAACACCTCTGCTGTGTTGGATGCAGACATTAGTCACGGAAAATGTTTCTGAGTGGATTTATCAGATGTAAACAGTGAGCTGCAGACACAGATGTACTTTGTCTCAGGATACTTTCCTTGTTGACCCTGTAATTTATTTTTATAATCTATTAACTCGTTGTTTTACTATGGTATATCAAATGAAACCAAACAAAGATTTTACAAAGTGAATGCTGATCTTGAATGTCTAAATATACTGAAACACGTCGGTCCAAGTTGTGACCCAGATCCGAAAGGACTCAGCTGAAGTGATGCTGGCTCCGACCTAGATCTATAAACTGGAGGACTTCAGCTCCAGTTGGCTCCCACAGTCAGACTGAAGAGCTTTTTTATGATCTGTTTATGTTGCTTAAAGGATCTGCCATTTTCCAGGCGCCCTCCACTTTGGTTCAATGCACCCCCCGCCCCCCACTCTAGATCCAGCAGCGTGGGAATGTACTGTAGAAACCAGCGCTGTGCCCACTTAATCAACCTCATGGTTTACCACCCCGTTACCTTTTTACACTCTGTGTCTGACCCTCTGCCATCAGTTTTTTTTTCTCAATACCTTTCCTTAGTTTCTGCTTTTCAGCTCCTGCCCCGCCCACTTACACCAATCCCTGTTGCATTTAGCTTAGCTGTTTCACATCTCCTCATTAGCTTCTTTCTGTACTTAGCACAAAAAGTACGGAATCTTTTGTTTGATAAATTATTTCTTTGTTGTAACAATGTTTCTAGACAATACATCTTAAAGCAGGCACCTGATTGGCAGCACCTGCGGGGACCAGAAGCTCAAAACAAGTGTCAATAGCAACAGCAAAAGAAACTGAGAAGATTTGGCAAATTTGTCATGTGCGCAACCCACATGCTCATTCCACAAATGCATGTTCCTTACAAATGTGGCACAATTTAAAATGAAAATTAACAGACTTTCAAACAGTATGAGATTCATTATCAAGAAGCATTATTACAACAAAATAATAATCTAACAAACACAAATTTCCTACTTTTTGAGATAAGTTTAGATTATCTATCATTTTTCCTTCATCCTTCAGTCGAGCATTGTGCTCTACACCGTGCCTGATCCTCCTCCGTGTTCTCTGTTGTTCATGTGTGATTTTTGCACAAAGCCATTTTGTTCTCTTTAAATAAATTTTGAGTTTCTATTTAAAATTCCTTGTGTCAGTCTGCATCACTGGGTTTCAATCCTCCACAATTGTGATAGTTTAACTTTTAAAGTGGAGTTCTTAAAATATACAAATACAAGAACTATGAACAGTCACAGCACAGCCACGAACCGAGCAAACTGCCTCAGATGGTTATAAAGACTTTGAACCGGTTCCCTGGAGTTTAAAAGCACACAGTAAACACTAAACAGTTTAACTCCTCCACTGTAAGTGTTTCAAATGTGTTTCTGGCATCGTGGGCAGTGCAAGAACACAATGCTTGCAT
The DNA here is from genome assembly GCF_001266775.1 of Austrofundulus limnaeus. Taxonomy (NCBI): domain Eukaryota; kingdom Metazoa; phylum Chordata; class Actinopteri; order Cyprinodontiformes; family Rivulidae; genus Austrofundulus; species Austrofundulus limnaeus. The sequence continues at coordinate 726,256 of NW_013952605.1, forward strand.
TGTTGTCATGACCATGCGGCACTGAGGAAATTGTCTCTATCTGAGAGCATCTCAGTGGTGCCGCTCTCTTGCTCCTGCAGCAGAGTTCTCCTGACATGAGGCACCCTCAATCATGAATGAGTGAAAGCAGCAGTGACCACAGGCAAGCTGGTCCCAACCCTGCCTGAGTTTTCCATTCATTTGTTTTACATTACCTCTGTTGTTTCAGTCTCTGCTCCCACAGAACTCAATGGTGCCCAAGGGCTTAAAGGCCCATTTGATTGCCACCGCAAAGCATTTTTTGTTATCATGTGATTCACTTGCTTCTTCTTGATTAATTAGATTTTGTCTACAATTTTCTTGCAGCAAACCCTTCTATCTGAAAATGGTATATATATATATATATATAAAGTGGTAATTGTTCAAGCCCAGACTTAAATCTTTAAGTTCAAACTGCTTTAGCTTCTGTAATTATTCAGTTTATACCCTCACTGAAACCTACCCTTTTTTTATTTTCTTTCAATTTTTCCACCTCAATTTCCACTTACATGCTTAAATGGTAGGGAGCCCAAATTAAGTGGCCACAGAGGCAATCTGGTTCCTATTTTGGGACGTAAAAGATCGAAAATGAAAAAGAACAGAAAGGCAAAGAGAGCAGGCTGCAGCCTGCCACCACTGAGATGCTAACTATTTCCATGTGTCTGTGTGTCTTTTGCTAAATCCCCCATCCTGCCTTCTCATTTTTTTCTCCAACTATGTCCTGCTGCTTCTTCCCCTCACTAGACAGGCTATAAAGAGTGAGCGTAGAAGTGGGAAGGACTCAACAAGGTGCAAGCGTTGCGAGAAGCCAACCACGGCCTTTCTCTTCTCTGCTCGGCAGCTTTTTGCCTCTGTTGATTGGCTGCTACAGCTCCACAGATGGTCCTTTTTTAATGACTTTTGCAACCATTAAGTTAATAGTTGTTTATGGCAGTGAAATGCAGGAATGTGAGCGGAAGTAAAGGAAGGGGAGGAGGCTGATGGATAAGGAATTGGTGAACTTGTGTGAGGGGAGTAAGGGGATTGGGTTGGGTTGGGTGGGTGGGGGGGTGTCATAATGGGATAAATATAACGAGGGCTCTGGCAGACTTTGGGCAAACTGCGGTGGCGACTGTGGGTTGACATTACAAGGAGGATGGAGACAGGGGCTTAACAGATACTCTGTCATGTAAAGGGGTGCTCACACACAGGCACGTGAACCATTCCTGGTCCATCAAAGTTCCTTAACTTGAGAACCTGACCCAAAACTCTTAAAGCATTAGTGGTTATTGATTTGTAACAATGAACCATTGTGTAAATTTAAACCTTTTTCTAACTAATTAAACCAGTCAGCAGTAGCATTTTGTGGGATTTTGTTTGAGAAGACAGACAGAATCATATAAGCTCAACTTATCTTCACTTTCTGCTTAGGGCTCAGGAAAACCAAAACAACAGCCCCTGTTGTGTTGAAATATAGCCACAATGATGGTTAGTTTTTCAAGCTGTTTTTGATAATTCTCACATGTATCAGTCAGGCCAACCTAGTCTTGTGAAACTAGTGCCAAATGGGTACAATAACTGTTGGTTATAAGGAGCAGATATCAGGACACACTGCAAGGACACTGTTGTGATTGCACATCATTCTGCGTGGTGACATTCATCAAGAGCAACAGGACTTCATCGTTACAAGAGCTACAAATGAATAAAACATTCTGAAAAAAAAAACATTACAGGAATGAAAACAACTGCACACACTGAGAAAAGAGCACATTAACGCAGAGACAGTAACAGTTAGTTGCTTCTGCTTTCAGGTGGTACTGAAGAAGATGACGCTGACTGTGCAATATGATGAAAGTATGTAACGAAGATAATGACTGAATTGCAAAGCAGAGCATTTTTCAACTCCTCAGGTAAAAAATTATATATTGCCAGAGAAAAGGCCGTTAAAAAATTGCAGAGGATGTTTGCGGTTTTCGTGAAATTGTGGGGATTTCCACTAAAATGTTTAGATAGGTTCCTGAGGAAATATCTGTGAATGGCTGAGGTCGCACTGCATTGTTCCCTGTATTTTATTTGAATATTAACTTTAGCTGTGAATTTAAAACCAGCTAATCCTATATCATTGTCTTTTACAGTAAATTAAAATGTCCTGCTTTATATAGTATAACTCAATGGGGCACGAGTGTAATGACAATAAAATGTTAGTGGAAATGTTTTAACTAGGATTTTAMACTCAGAAAGTGAGCTAAATAATGAAAATGTGTTATATTTTACACTTGGCAACCCGTGTCAATATACATTTATTCTGTAAGATATTGAAAGTAGCACTAAATTAAAAAAAAACATTAGAAGTACATTACATAATTTCCCCCATGGTACTTGAACTTTTCCTTAGCCTTACACTGCTATAGTACTTCCTCTTTGTGCTTGTTTTCATGTGTCACAARAGATTTACTCCATCCACTCAGGTGTCTGTTCATGCTGCAGGAGCCTGAAACATGTAAACTCTTGAGAAACCCAGAAAACAGCCCTTTCATTCTCTCTGAAACGCACGATTATTTGAGGGAGGGATAATCCACGGCTTTAAAGATGCCTTTGGGAAAAGCAGTGTAGAGTTCTGGTCTCGAGGCATWGTCGACGTGAGGGTGAGGGCCTGAAGGGTCAGAATTAGTCCCAGGTGCCTTGGGGGGTGAGGTGGGGGTGTGGG
>NW_013952605.1:729179-730287 GCF_001266775.1 Austrofundulus limnaeus
GTGGGGGGGATTGTGACAGCGGTAGCTGGGTCTTTTGGCTATCGCTAAAGATGCAAACACAAACCTTCTGTTCCTGCTGTATAAAACGCTGCCCCTTATTAAGTGGGAAAACGAGGGATGGGTTTCCTATGAGTTCCCCTGAGGGACTCAGTGGAGCGTAACACGTGGGGAGGGGGGATGGAAAGCAGGACTGCCAATATTTACTTTAACTGTTAATCTGTCCTCTCTTTTTAGTTTAACTAAGTCTCCCATGAACAAAGTGCTCACAATCTGCACGTGTGTGTTGATATGTTTACGTCTTGGTTAGTGTCATGTTTTTGTTATGTATCAGGCTCAAATGAAGCAACTTCTAACCATTGATTTGGATGCTAACATGTGTAACCTGTTTACAAGACTTTGTATGTTTGTCAGCTGACTATGAGCAGAAAATTTATGTTACCATCCAGGGTGACAGCTGTGGTAGGTCCCAGTTACACATGACCTTCTCTACTGAAAATTATTCTRTAGTGAATTGTGATCCATATTAAATTAGAACATGTATTTCTATTGTCTTCCAGTCAAAACACTGGGAGTTTGAGGCTCAGTCTTCAAAAAAGAGAGACAGTGCTACATGTATTGCAAACCTATGTATTGCAAATGCATAACAGACAACTTGTGTGTTTTGTATAGATGAGAAACACAACAATAGTAAAAAGCCACAAACATAAAAGGTCTCTGTAGAACAAAAAAATCATATTTTTACCATTTATCTGYTGGTTAGGAGAATGAGTAGATGAATTGCAATAGAACAGAAAGATTTAAAGTTTAGCTAATAAAGAAGTTGTACTACTAYAGCTGAAGCTGTGTCTACATACATTATTACTGGATAGCTACATTTGTATTTAAACACATGTCAATGAGCAAACAAAGGCTGTGTTTAAATTGTCCACTCATTCACCATCCATTGATCCCAATGAGTCATTTTATAGTGCTGTTTGTTCATTTTTCATCCACTATACAGTGTCATAAAAACTTGTCTTGTGTTCACACTCACTCACTCACTCACTCACTCACTCACTCACTCACTCACTCACTCACTCACTCACTCACTCACTCACTCACTCACTCA
>NW_013952605.1:730297-736978 GCF_001266775.1 Austrofundulus limnaeus
TCACTCACTCACTCACTCACTCACTCACTCACTCACTCACTCACTCACTCACTCACTCACTCACTCACTCACTCACTCACTCAATTCTAGTTACTGTATAGTAGACTTTAAAAGCAAGGGTATGTAACCTGTGCCTTAAAGGCCACAATGTTGGCTTTTTGTAACTGTGATCAAAAATAACATGGATAAAAAAATGCATACAGTATTCATCAAAACGGTAACACTACAATAAGGTACACAAAAATGCTTAACTACTGAGGAACTACTCAGTAACTACTCATGGACTATTGAGTAGTTACCAAAGAGTATCTACTGAGTAGTTACCAAAGACACTAAGGTCGTGTTCACACCTGCACTGTTTAGTCCGATTTAATCGAACTCTAGTTTGTTTGCCTGGGAAGTCCGGTTCGTTTGGGGAGGTGTGAACACGTAACCGAACTCTGATTCGGACCAAAAAAGCGAACTCTGGTCTGCCTGAAAACGTAGGTCTTGGTTCGATTGAAACGAACTCTGGTGCGGTTCGATTGCATGTGTGAACGCTAAGYGGACCAGAGACCGCTCCAAAAGCAGGAAKCRGACTACACTGCATGACGTTCTGAGTAATAACAGTAATAAATTTACTTATATGGTGTAAATACCTCACTGGATGACTGTATAAGGTGGACATCATGACTGTGGAGCTGGACGTGCTYCTGCTCGGTTAACACGGAGCCGCCTCAGCCGACTTGTGTGCAAAACAATTATCTCGGTGGTTCCGTCTCATCTTCCGCTCATGCTGAGCTCATTGTTGAAGACTATTTGTTTAGCACATTTGCCCAAAACAAAAAAATAAACCCTATAACCACTAAAATGTAACGTTACTACTGTTTGTTTACATTTTGTGAAGAAGGAAGTTGCGCTCCATGTCTTCTTCTGAAGTTTTCATGTTGATTCCTTTAGTGGTTCTTGGTGCAGCTCCCCCTCAGGTGAGGGCGGGAACAGGTTGTTTACAGGATTTAGTTCGGTTGAGAAAGTGCAGTGTGAATTCAAACCGCACCAACAGAGAATGTAAACAAAGCTTGCAGTTTTGGTCCCCAATAGAACCGAGTCTACCGGACTATCAGGTGTGAATACGACCTAAGAGTAACTACTCAGTAACTACTGAGTAGTTACTGAGTAGTTACTGAGTAGTTACTTCAACTGTTAATCTGTCCTCTCTGTTTCCTCCTCATACCTCTCTGTCAATGCAGCATTCCTTTCACAGGCTTTCTGCTGTGCCAGGTATTCCAGCCTGCACGTCCCACATTCCCAGCTGTAAGTCACTACTCAGTAGTTAGGCTATCCGTTCACAGAATTTCAAARCAACCATCATATGTGTTTTAATATTAGTCACCACTACAACACAATGCACAAAGCTAAATATGTAAGGTTTAAAAAGCATTGCAACTGTTTTGAGAGAAGTGTTAAATGTTTTTTTTTTTTTTGCCTTATTTAAATTTGCTGTTGAAATGGACGGCCTCGTCACCTAGTGGTGCAGCCTGGGCATTTAGCATTTTTGTTAGAATTGTGTGGACAGTGTCTTTTAAACAAATGTTTCATTTAAAAATAGCAGTCTGAACAAGGCATTGATAAAAAAAATAGTGACTATGCATCTTCAGTATGATGTAGTTCATTAACTTTTCTCCTTTTAGGCAGGACAATCTCGTTTTCTTTTCAGACAACTGAAAAACCCAATCAAGATGCCCAAGTACTTCCAGCACTTATGAGTATTCTCTTAAATACATGAGATTTAATGCTACACTTCATCTACCAGTCTCACCTCCTAAACAGCTGAGCACGACAACGGCTGTCTAATCCCCGGTTTAAAACTGTTTCTAACTGCAAGTCGGTCGCGTCCATCAGCAGGAAATTAACCCCAGCTTCCCTGTAATGTGAAACAGCACCGGGCTTCTTAACAACAAGGCTCATTCACAAGTTTTACACACGCATACACTTTGTCAAAAATATACTCTGACGACTGGGACTRGAGCAGGGATGAAGTCATCAACACGCGTGCGACGCAACGCGTGCACACACATACACACAGTGTGCCGCACACCGCCAGTCTTCCCACCGCTAAGTGACTGTGGAGACAGCAGTGTTATGGCTTCACTGTGGGCAGACGTACAGCTGGGAATGTGGGACGTGCAGGCTGGAATACCTGGCACAGCAGAAAGCCTGTGAAAGGAATGCTGCACTGACAGAGAGGTATGAGGAGGAAACTAAGTGTATGTATGCAAGGAAAACAGAGGYCGGAGTGGTCGGCTAACGTTAATGTTTATGGCCACAGGTTGCTTGATTTATGCAAAGTGGAGGAGTGGAAGGGGTAGGATGAGATAAGGCTAAAAGCAAAAGGGTTTAAAGGGATAGTTCTGTTTTTTAGCACTTGTGGATAGCTCTTTCAACAATAGTTTGGAGAAATWGATGTGTTTTCTGACCAGACTAATGAGCTAATGGCTATTCTAAGCATGGCAAATTGGACTGCTGCCATTTTAAGACRGCTTGAGTTCCATGAGAACATTTTCTTTATTACTACATTTGCTGTCAGTTTCACATGACATAACCTTTAAATAGAATTTAATGAGGTTTTTGAGAGTGTAAATAGCAGTAACATTTACAGTGCAGCCACACTTCTAGCAGGAATATCATAATGATTTCGATGGACTAAATCTGTAATGTGAAACTGAAATACTAGATTATAGTCCAAATCTTCTCGCATTAAAGGGGGAAGTGGGTATTGTGCATWTTCCTGGCACATGGTTCAACATTATACCACAATCAAGTAGCTATGTTACCTTCAGTWGTTATAAAAATGCTGTATGCATGAAAAGTAAAAAAAAAATTATCACAGTCTGAACATCTTGYAATCGGCGTCTGTCTCTGAAGAACCTCCTATTGTTTCTGACACTCCCACTTTGTAACAATGTTTGGGAGGAGAGGTGCTCTGTGTGGTGGGAGCTCGGCTGCAGACTGAGCTTCAGGGCGCTTTGTACACATAGGCAGAGTTTTGTACCATCAAGCATTTAGGCAGCTCCACATGGCTACCACAGGAGATTCAAGGATTTCTCAGACATGCATGAATGAGTTAAAGCAACACCCTGGGTATGTTTTTGATGAGRGRGTAACTTTATGGCATGATATAAAGCTCAAAAAATTGTCARTTTTTGCATATTCCCCCCTCCTGCTTTAGGTGAAGTAATCTACCAGTGCAGTAAGACAGTTACACTTGGGAAGCCTTATTCAAATGAAAACAAATTTCCAGGTTAACATATTCTGCTCTAGTATATCAGTCTCAAAACAAGATAAAATAAATACTTTTTGTATGGATATAACATTGTGAGACTTGGTTAGATGGACAGTTTTCGCAGTGTATAGCAATCCACTTTGTTCTTGACCCTGCAGATAATGGATGAATGAATGAATACTCTGTGAATTTCAATGAGTTATAATGGCTCCAAAACAGATTTTTTAATAATATATAAATTATTACTATAAGTTGTCACACATAAATAAGTTGTTGCTTGTGCGAAGTACGTAATATGTTACATTAAACTGCCCATCACTACTTGGATTCTAGTGCAGTAAGAGGATGAAGAAGAGTTGAGTTACAATAACTGTAAAACTTGTTTTYCCCCCAGATCAATACCTCCTTAAAACAAGTTGCAAGTAAAACTAAATATACACATGTACTGTATTAGTTGGGGTATTTGGTAGAAATTRATGTGTAGCAGACTGGGCCTATTAGCCACCACTTTACAGCTATGTGTACTTCAAAAGAAGGAGCAGAGAAGGAGCAGATGTTGCTGATTTACTATCACAGCAAGGAAACTGCTAATGGCTCGCTCTTTATTTGTTTTGGTAAATTACAAGAAAGCAAAGTCTTCTGAATCGACAGTCATAGTAATGCTGAGAGTCTGTCTGGTCTCATCTTTCAGAACTTGAACCGAGCAGATGTATTATTCAATTTATGCAACAGTTCCTTGGCTCATGGTCTGATGTGCCACAGCTTCAGGTCACGGTGGTCACTACAGTCTCAAACTGCCCTCCAAACAGGTCCATTGTCCATGGACAATACACACAACGAGCCACAACAGGGTTATTGAGGCAAGTACAAGAACACCTACTGTGGAGGGACAAAAAAGAGGAAAATGTCAGCACTGTCCCAGTCCTATTTAGACTTAGACTCCTGACACTTTCAAGAACAGTCCAAGCGGGCCTCCTCTGAAACAGAATAAAAAGGTATTTGTCCAAAATCTTTCAAACAATCAGATCAAACAACAAAATGACTGTCTTAAAGAAAGAAACCATTCACCAAAGACATTTTGTTTCTTTTGTTGACAGGAACAACTCTAAAGTTTCTAGACAAAGTGAGACTTGTAACATCATATTTTGTGCAAACAAACATCMCCTTTAGATGAACTGATTGATTCACTTCATTGCACGTCAGGTCATCAAAAGTTTAAAGGACTGATAGGTGTTTCTTCTGTACTGTAATAAAGTAACTACTGTATGTCACCTTTAGTTGTTATGAAAATGCTGTTTATATGTATAAATCGCAAATTGATTTGACACTGCATCACAGCCGTTTCTAAACACTTTGAAATTGGCTTCTGTCTCTTTGGCTATGTTCACACTGCAGTCAAATGTGATCCAAATCTGATTTTTTTTTTTTTTTATGCCAAATGCAAAACATATCTTTTTTTATGACAGTTTGATTGCGACTAATCCAATTTTTTCTAATCTGACGCAGGCCATTTCAGTGTGTGGTATTGAATCGGATACATATCTGATGTTTTTCAAAGCGACTGCAGTGTGAACGCTCATGTCACATTCTATCCGAATTTTCTAAGATGTGAGTGAACTTGAACATGACAATAGCCGTGTTTTCATCAACTGGCTTGGAGCCTGGATCAACCAGGCTACATGAAATGTAATTACATCAGATGCTGACAATACGCATGGCTGTAGTAAACAGGAAAGTCACAAAGTCGCAGGGACCAGGAACTTGTGATCGAGGTAAATGTTCAGAACATCAAACTTATTCGGCAAATGTGTTTCCATGTCCCCCTTTGTGCATTAACTCTTTTTTGAAAACACCCAAACTCACCTCAAGTGAACGTATAAACGTTTTTGCACAACTGAGGAAGATTTTGCGAATTTTGCCATTTCTATCCACCTTTTCCAATGCGATACCTCACAATGCGCATAAAAAACRTGGATGGAAACACGACTAGTGAAGACTCCCACATCAGTGCTGTTTGCCAACAAGTAGCCCCGATTCACAGTCCAGAAAAATATGGAGCAGCAAAGGAGACACAGGAGGATATGCAAGGAGTTTTTATTTGTTTATTTATGACCACCRCACACGTAGTGTAAGTGGGAGTCAAATTGTTTTCGTACTGTTTATTTTTTGTTTCTGTGATTTTTTATTTTTTTTGTCAACCATTCCACAAAAACAGCTGCACCGATCAACATGAAATCTGGCAGGGCTGTAGAAGAGTCCGACCTACACTGCACCAGCCAACGGTTTTACGATAAACCCCATATTTGAGGAGGGGGCTCCTTTCAAAGTGAGCTGTGTCAGGACATGAAAAATAGCTTATAACTCAGAAATTGTTCAACATAGGAGCTTCAGATTCCTTTTGTTGTTTAGCTCTGATGAAGCTCTATCCATCAGGCCCACCAGTCAGTGCCCCCACCCCCTGACCCCCAATTTATCTGAAAAAGGGGTATCTGGACATRCAAAAATGGTTATAGCTCAAAAACTATTAAACATAGGAGCTTCAGATTTCTTTGGTTGTTTGGCTCTGATGAGGGGCTATCCTTCAGGTCCAACCCCACCCCCCAAAAAAACAGAAAGTCCCCCACCCAAACCACTACAATTTTGGGATACACCTAGTAGCATGATATTTATTAGGAATAAAGACTTCTGAGTTCTGGTGCATTTGTGCGTGCGGGGGTCATTATGTCACCGCTATACAGTATCTAGTTATATATTTTTGTCATTCATTAAAGTGGTATTGATCAGTAGTATTACAGCTTTCTAAAATTCATTCCAAGTATGCCATCAAGCATTGGCTAGGTTTAAATGTTGGGATTAGTTTAAAGAGTAGGCTAGTGTATTTTTCCATGTAATAAAATTTCCCACYATTATCAATCAAAACGTCCAAAAGAGAGGGAGAAAAAATTACAAAACAATTCGCCATCATTCCATTACCAGTTTTTCCATCTGCATGGTTTACCACCTTTATTTTTTTTTCCCAAAAATGTCAGCACCAGTTTTCTCACAGATTTCTTACATAAACCTTCATGCAGCAAGAGTCAAAGTGATTAAAGCTGCATGCAAATCATCAACRTTACTTAAAGATCATTTGGTGGAAAAACAAATCTGACCTCCTGGTTGACTAAGGGATGTTTTCCATTAATAGAAGTAGGTGGGAGCGCTGACTGGCAGACAATTAATGAACCAACAGGCTTCTGTGTTTWCATGTGGGAGCAACATGCCGTGTGTACTGTGATGTGTTTCACTGCAGATGTTTACATGTAAACCATCTGGGCGCAGTGCGTGTGGAGAAGGTGCAGGTGTGTATGAGAACAGCACATTGTGCGATCGTGTGTGTGTGTGTGGGTGTGTGTGTGTGTGTGTGTGTGTGTGTGTGTGTG
>NW_013952605.1:739079-744846 GCF_001266775.1 Austrofundulus limnaeus
CTCCTAAATCACTCGTACGCACAATTTAAGAACAAACCTGTGCGTACGAACGGTTCTTGCATGAGGCCCAATGTGCTTTTAAATCCTTTATTTTGACACTTAAATAATTTAGTTGGGGTATATATTTGGAACTGCAATGCTTTGGCCTAAATTCATGGTTATCGTAGCTCCACAAGCCCCTCTTTCACCCCTTTTCTGAGGTGTGTCTCAGATCAACTCGTTTTTGTGGYGTCTCTTTATTAAGCAGTTTAGCAGTAAATACTGTGACGTAAAAGTTCAGAAAACATAATAGAAAATAGACCAAAACAGAATATAAAGATGTCTACGCAGCACCAGGAAAGATAAATTCAAATTTTCTGCACTCCTAGAGACTCCAAGTACACAAAAAAAATGCATTATCAGCTGCCATAGCCTACATGTTATTTGTATGTGTGGGTACATTACGGCTTCTAAACAGAAAAAAAGGAAACAGAAATAGGATGAGCCCAATTTGAAAGGCCAGGCATAGCAGAGGTAATTTTCATACCTGTCTTGTGGGTAATGGGTCACAAATTTCATCGGGCCTCATATATGAATGGAAGGATACGATGGTGATAGGGAGGGAGCACAGAAAGCATTTTTTCTACAAGGGTAAAGTTGTAAAGGTAAATTAGTGTAGTATGTGTGTTAGAAAAAATATATTTTTAAAACATTTAAAACACATTTGAAAATATAAACAAAATATACAAAACAGTAGTCAGATTTACTGAAATGTAACTTGTTTTAAATCTGTGTCATGGTGGTAGAAGGACAGTCTAACACATAGACGAGCAACTGACAGCCTGTGGGCTACATCAGGCCCACAGGTGACTTCATTCTGGTCTGCCAATGAGGCCCCACCCCAACCCCTAAAAGATACAKGAAATCTATATTATTAATATTGTTATATTGTTCTACTTAAAATTAAAATAAAATATAGTAAAAGGAGTAAAAGGAGTATATATATCAGAAAAACAGTAAAATGTCAATTATGTGCAAAGTTAAATAAAAGAAGTCTGCATTCAAGACATCTTAGGTTGTTGCACTTCAGCTCGGAAGTACTTATTTTTTATTTACTTCTATCATTTTGTATTGATATTTATCAAGCAAGAGTACAAATGTTATACAGGCATTTGAGCATGAAATATGTGTAATTACTAAACACTTTGTTGGTTTAATATATATATTTTTGGTGACATTTGGGGGCTATTTTAAGACAAAAATCCTACCTTTGGGGACAACTGGTGCATTTGGGGACAAAAGTCAAGTCCCCATTTGGTTTGAATGATATTGGTGGGTTGGGGGTTTGGTTTAGGACCAAAGTATGAATTGAGTTTAGGTTAGTTTTAGGGTAAATGATCAGGGTTAGGCTATAAAGTCTAAAAAAATGAATATAAGTCAATGCTCGATCCCCACAGGGTTGAACAAGTGTGTGTGTGTGTGGGGGGGGGGGGGACCCAGAATAAAAAAAAGTTCCTTAAAGAAAAAGAGAGAAAACTTGAAGTGCTGGAGAGTGAAAATTGCAGGGGTGGGATTATGAAAGATTACTGTGCAGGAGCAAGAGCAGGATGTGGGGGAGCCGGCACGACTTGGCTTTCATCTGGTCACACAAGACAAAGGAGCTGCCAGTGACGAGGCTGGGTCCCCCTGCAGCTGAGCTGCTGGTGGATGGGCTGCTGGGAAATGCCTGTAATGTTGCAAAGACTCAATCTTACACAAATAAACTCAAAAGAWAAGTAGTTAAAAATTTGGTAAGTTTCTTTTGTCACTGCTCTCATAATTTAGGGAAGGGTAAAAAAGTGGTCTGTTTTTTGTCCATTTTTGACTAAATTACATGTGTAAACACAAAATGTCAGTGTTGCGTTCTCACAAACACATTCAGGCATAATGGATAATAATGGAGTCAGAGGCTTGGTCTCCAGATGAGTGTTTGTAGTCTAACTGAGGCCTCTGTGCAGGCAGACGGTCTAATTACACCTCTGCACCACACCAGCCTACTGTCTTACTGTAGGTTTAGCACAGATGAAGGGGTTCTTTGTGTTTGCAGGAAAGACAGAGACAGATTACATCTTTGGTGCACTTGAACTTGTATATATGCTTTTGCAAAGTGTGTGTGTGTGTGTGACTGTGTGTGTGGGTCTCAGATTCCACCTCCTTCCGTTCAGGCGTGAACAGAAAGCATTATACATGCATTGTAGAGCGGACCAAAAAAAGTGTATGTGTGTGTGTATGTGTGTGTGTATGTGTGTGTGTGTAAGATTTACATGTTTATATATCAGTCAGCAGCCTATCTGCCTCTGCCATCTCGCTCCCTCTCACACACTCAATCAGCCCGGTCTGAGAAGGRGCGGGAGACGGCGGCTGTCATCCGTCTATGTCGTCCACTCAGCCATATCTAATGACCACTAACAGGCCATCTGGACTACCTCAACAAACAGAGCTTTACTCCTGTTTCACCAGTCATACTTTCAAACCCACACTGTGTTGTACACATTGATATCACACGAGGTTTAATATTTATGAATTAAAAGGGTTGTGTACATTAAAATGTGGAAGTACTGCCTGTATATCATACAGTATCAATGTCGTTTTTAGTATTTATGGAGATATTACATGCAGAACTCCATCCATCCATCCATCCATCCATCCATCCATCCATCCATCCATCCATTTTCTTCCGCCTATCCGGGGTCGGGTCGTGGGGGCAGCAGCTTCAGAAGGGAGGCCCAGACCTCCCTTTCCCCAGCCACTTCTTCCAGCTCCTCCGGGGGAACTCCAAGGCGTTCCCAGGCCAGCCGAGAGACATAGTCCCTCTAGCGTGTCCTGGGTCTTCCTGGGGGCCTCCTCCCGGTGGGACGTGCCCGGAACACCTCACCAGGGAGGCGTCCAGGAGGCATCCTTACCAGATGCCCAAGCCACCTCAACTGGCTCCTCTCGACGTGGAGGAGCAGCGGCTCTACTCTGAGTCCCTCCCGGGTGACCGAACTTCTCACCCTATCTCTAAGGGAGAGCCCAGCCACCCTGCAGAGGAAACCCATTTTGGCCGCTTGTATCCGGGACCTCGTTCTTTCGGTCATGACCATAGATGAGGGTAGGAACGTAGATCGACCGGTAAATCGAGAGCTTCGCTTTCTGACTCAGCTCTCTCTTCACCACGACGGACCGGTACAGTGCCCGCTTTACAGCAGATGCTGCGCCAATCCGCCTGTTGATCTCCCGCTCCCTTCTTCCCCCATTCGTGAACAAGATCCCCAGATACTTCAACTCCTCCACTTGGGGCAGGATGACCCCCCTGACCCGGAGAAGGCAGTCTACCCTTTTCCGGCTCAAGACCATGGCCTCGGATTTGGAGGCACTGAGCCTCATCCCGGCCACTTCGCACTCGGCCGCGAACCGCTCCAGCGAGAGCTGCAGATCTCGTTCCGATGAAGCCAACAGGACCACATCATCCGCAAAAAGCAGAGATGTGATCCTAAGGCCACCAAAACGGATCCCCTCAACACCTCGGCTGCGCCTAGAAATTCTGTCCATGAAAGTAATGAACAGAATCGTTGACAAAGGGCAGCCTTGGCGGAGTCCAACTCTCACCAGAAATGAGCCTGACTTACTGCGGGCAATGCGGACCAGACTCTGACACCAGTCGTACAAGGACCTGACAGCCCATATCAAATGGCCCGGTACCCCATACTCCCGGAGAACCACCCACAAGGCCCCCCTTGGGACACGGTCGAACGCCTTCTCCAAGTCCACAAAACACATGTAGACCGGTTGGGCGAACTCCCATGCACCCTCCAGGACCCTGCTGAGGGTGTAGAGCTGGTCCAGTGTTCCACGACCAGGACGAAAACCACACTGCTCTTCCTGAATCCGAGGAAGGCAGAACTTTCTTGTTTWAAGTAAGGGTGTCCCAATTCCAGTTTTTCTCAAACCAAGTACGAGTGTTAGTACTTCAGTTTGGGTGTTTTCTGATACCAATGACTAATATAAGAACTTACTGAGTTAGAACCTAAACATTACACAAAGACTTTAAAAACACATTTATTTTATTTACTTATAGACCTACAGCCCTTTTGATTGGATCAAATCAAATATACAGCATGATGTTGAATCTTCWGGTACTGACCAACTTTTCACTTGGAATGTAAACTGTAACACACTGAGTAGATTATTGATGCAGGTACTCGTGTCGGGGCAGTTTACAAGTATGTGTACTTGCTGGTATTAGTACCAGTACCAGGGACACCACTAGTTTTATAAAGCTAAAAATGATCTACAAAAGAGAAAGGATGTAATGAAAGTGCAATCCATCCATCCATCCATCCATCCATCCATCCATYTTCTTCACCTGCTTTTTCTTTTTCAGGTCACAGGATAGCTGGTGCCTGTGTCCAGAAGTCCCAGTGCGAAAGGTGGGGAACACATGAACAGGTTGCAAGTAGGGGTGTAAATCAGCAAGTTTATCACAGTATGATGTTATATCGGTTTGTCTGAATGACAATAYAATGTTTCTAAATATCACAAAGTCTGCCATGATACAGTTTTGATTCATTTCACAAGTCTAAGATCGATATAATATGAWATTRATCCATATCGGGCATATGATGACGTTGTGGATCGATGTTTTCATTTTGCCTCGATGTAATTGACTCAATCATTTACTCAATATATTGATGTGGATTGATGTATTGTTACAAGTCCATCACAGAGCCACATACTGTAGAGGCAAATGAGACAATGAGACAAACAACCATCCACACTTCCACACACACCAGAAGAAATTGGACACAATTGCTTCCAATAGAACTAGAAAACAATACAAAGCTACTTTCAAATAATTTGAAATTCATCATTGTGAAAGAAATAATCTCCACAATGGGAGTGCAGCAGAAATCTGTCAGTCATATCTGGATTCAACAGATTCGCCCTGATGGTAAACTGTATATCACTAAAATTAAATTGTAAAAAAAAAGGTCTTTAAAATGTGACAGACCCTAAAATATACAACAGAGGGAAAACAAGACAGAATAAGTTAGCTTTCAAGAYGTTTTTCCAGGAAGATAAAGCTTAAATTTGTAACATTTYATGTGACCAAACGACAAAACCTTTGTAACAACGTCCCTCAGACCAGACCAGAGATGTTTGGGCCTAATGAACAGAACAACATTGTGTGAAAATCAACAGGAAACCAGCWCAGATAGGAACAAATTGTAAAGGCATATGACCCTACAGCAACCAGTAACTAAGACCACATGGCACACAAAGCAACCAGATCTGGCCCCTGAGAGAAAAAATCTAAAGTCTTTACTGAATAAAGAAGCAAAGTTTTAAGAGTTTGCAGCAGCTGTACACTGTGGAACAGAGCATTGTTGAATCAAAACTAACTGAACTGTAGGAGATCATAGTGGACTTGTTCAAAAGTCAAAAAAGGTAAAAACGTGCAGTACATGCATCCCCCACCCCTCCTCAGACTGATTCGCCTTGTGAGAGCCTCTAACTGTCTCTCAGGTATCCCTCAGCTAAGACTTTAATCTCAGCCAGAAACTAAAGCCTCACACAGCAGTAATGGGCCATAATGGCTGACACAAACCAACAGAACAACCTGCAGGGCCTTTCACAATCTGCTAATTCCACCTCTCAGTGTCACCAACTCTGGGCCCTCCATGTGTTATTTTCTTTCTTTCTTTCTTTCTTTCTTTCTTTCTTTCTTTCTTTCTTTCTTTCTTTCTTTCTTTCTTTCTTTCTTTCTTTC
>NW_013952605.1:745265-760886 GCF_001266775.1 Austrofundulus limnaeus
ACACACACACACACACACACACACACACACACACACACACACACACACATCCCTCTCAATAGATTCTTCTAATGTGTACAGAGATGTGTGTGTGTGTCGGAGCATTTTTGTGGGTGTGTACTCACAGATATAAATACACTATGACTGTGTTTGTATGTAGGTTTATAGATGATGTTTATGCTCATTAAATTGTGTTGGCACCTTTAGGAATGTGTGTGTGCTCAAATCTGTCACTGTCAGTTCTGTAAAATAAAAGCAAGCAGTTTTTTTTTCAACAATTCCTTTACGTGTCTTTTTTTTTTTACTTAAAGTTCATATACTGTATTTTGAGGTTTGGGCAAAGGTTATGAACAAAAATATTTTATCTTTAATAAGCTATTGTTTGAATTTTTTGTAAAGTTTATTCATTTTTTTTCTTTAAAAGAACAATATAAATTCCATRTACAATTAAGATACAAATTTGTCTGAGTCATAAATGCTGTAGGACTGACAAGCCAAAGGCTAGTTTGACCAGAGCCGATTTCTGCCACCCTAAGTGCTTCTATTTTGCCMTTTGTTTGTTGTTATTCTTGTAAAAGTGAAAAGACTTATTAAATAAGGTTTACAAAAAATTAAATTAAGACAACAGTAGTTTCATTCCTGACTGCATCCAAATCTGGCCTTTAGTCAGTCAGWTCTTTCAGAATTAAAGTGTCCAAGCTGAGGTCATTCAAAGAGTGAGCTACAACACCAACGGCTGTTTGTCTACAACAACTAATCGGTGGCAGCGTATGGTTGTGGCAAAAGCTGCACAAGTCTTCTAAGTAGAGATGAGGTGCTTTCCATATTGTTGCAATTTAWTGAAACAAGTTACGGAGCTGCAGGGTGAGCTCTCTCCTCACGTATCTTTACTTCATGGGTCGATTTTCACAGGTTTTTCTTCCTCCAACTTCAGGTTTCATTTTTGTCATTCAGTCCACAGACTGACCCTCTGTTCGCACATATCCTTCATGCCGCTCCGTCAGTAACTGGTGTATGGATGCCACGGAGCATTTGAGAATAAAACCTGTGCCTTTCTACCAATGTGGGCGGTACCTGTGGTCTGACAGTTTGACGTGCAGCTCAGACACCAATCGCAACTGCAAGTTTGATGTCTTGTAGGGAAGCGCTAGCGGCATTAGCATCATTATGGTATAATCTGGAGGATAATGTTAAAAAAGCCAGATCAATGTGTATATTTAAGAAAATGATAAAAGTAAATCTGTTGGAGAARTATGTTTGAGTATAAGGCATGAATTGTTACTCAAGAAGGAATTACAGCTTTATTGTTTTTCTTTCATTTTTTTGTACATTGTAAATTGAAGATTTTTTTTTTGATTGAATTTATTTAAGAAAAAGAAACCATAAGATTCTTTTCTTCTTCTGCTACCTTTCATTTAATTTGACTTGTTTTTTTTGTTGTTGTTGTTGTTGTATGTTGAATTAATGTTGTTTTGTTTTAAATGAATAAACTTTATAAATAAAAAAAATTAACAATGTTAGCATTTGCTTTAGTCTCGGGGTGATGACATCGTAAAAAAAGGCCACCAACGGCAAAAGCTGTGTTCCATTCTGAAATATTTAAATGTAAACATTAACATTTAGCCACATTTACGTTTACATTCAGAATTTAATATTGACATACTGTATATAAATTTTACATTTAGTAGAAATTAGCTAAATATAAGAACAATGGGCCTCATGCAAGAACCGTTCGTACGCACAGATTTGTTCTTAAATTGTGCGTACGAGTGATTTAGGAGAATTTGTGGCATTCACCAATGTTTTCGTATTCTACGATTTTTTTCAGATACGAACAAAATTTACGAGTGGTCCAGACCTGTCGTATATTTTACGAGCAGTCAGTCTGCTGTTACCCAGAGGGGTTTTCCTCACTAATAACTTTATATTTCATTAGTTTGAAGATATTTTGAGTTGAAAATAAATTACACTCCATAATTATGTTGACAATAAGTTATTCTGCTTGAATTAGAGTTATTATTTTAAATGTAATAATTTAGACTAACAATATAAATTGTCCGTCCGGCCGGCTTATGCGCTATCAGGTGCGACAGGGGGGCAGCAGGACAGACCCCACGCTCTCTCCGCAGCGACACCTTCCAGCTCATCCTGGGGGACTCTGAGACGTTCCCAGACCAGAGGAGGTACACAATCCCTCTAGCGAGTCCTGGGTTTTCTCCAAAGTGCCAGACTTATTTTGAAAACATTTTAAAATGCTTATTTCAAACCCGCATCTGAGACCAGTGCGCAGCGCTGCGGCTTCTGAATAAATGAAAATGATTTAACACAGTTGTTTATACTTTTAGCAGCTCTTTTTATCCCACAGCTGAGCTGCTAAAAATGACAGATTTTCTTTTCTGGATCTCTGATAGACGGACTTCAATCTCTGAACTCATAAAGTTTTTCTTTTAAGTTTTTGCTGTCATTTTCATGAATGGACACTTCCTGATATCTGAGGCAGGAAWCATAGCCTCATATGGTGTATTTGGGGTGGTAATTATGCTAATCTCCTCTCGCGTGCACGAGCAGCTGGATAGAACAGGTGGAATTTACGCAGCTCATTTACACACTTTTCCTGAAGATAGAAGAGTTTGTTGAATCTGACGTGACATGTTCGTACGAACCCTTTGTACGAACAAAAGTAAGAGAAATTTAGGATAAAAATACGAACATGTTCTTGCATGAGGCCCAATGAGCTAAATAACAAAATGTTGGTGGAAGTTATTTTATTAATTTTGCACTCAGAAAGTGAGCTAAATAATAAAAAAGGTGTTGGTGACATTTTTAACATTTCATTTTACACTTGGTGTCCCATATCTAGTTACTCCTCTTGTGTTTTCCCAGGTTTTTTTTTTTTTTTTTGTAACTAGTACTCTGGATGTCACATTAAGTTTTTTTTGTTTGTTTTTAACAATAAATTATTTTAATTATTTATTTTGATCATTCTGTCTGTCTACATTGTGAGTCTAAACCTCCACCTGACCATGTCTGTATGTTTTTCAGGTAATTCCCTCCCTCTGCTCCTGGTGTAATGTTACCCCTGAAGCTTCTGACTGMGTCACCCAGACCACAGAAACCACCAGAAACCAAACAATTGACAGGCTCCTGGAGCAGAGCARCATGGGAGGTAAAGTGACAGGCAGCTGAGAAACGTTAGCTGCTTTTGTGGTGGAGGAGACACCGATTTAAAGACAACAATGCAGACGGTGCTTCCATAGACAAGCAGGCGTCAAACCATCACTCAGACATGGTGTCATCAAGACACATCTCACTTTCTGCTTCTGGTTGATACAACAAACTGTGTTTCTGTGTTTGCCTGCTTTACTTCTCAGTTCAATATAAAACGTTCATTTTATAAAACTTTGTGATCACGTGTACCTCATTAACTAAATAAATGATTTAAACAACTTTGCTACTAAGCTATCTGTCACAGATTTGATGTTAATTGTTAATAATCATTTCACAGAGCCTAACTTTAAAATGTCTCAAGCATCTTTCATTTTAGCTCAGTAAAGTTTAATAAAAACAATTAAATCATATATTTAAAATTGATCCTCATTATCCTCTTTCAAAGATTTGCCAGTCTTATCTTATGTCAGCATGCTGGTACATGCCCTCCCTGGAATTTTTGTACCATGTTTCACCACTTGATAAGTTCAATCAGTCACTGTCCTCCTGGAAAACCAAACATAAACAATGTCTGACTCCAAAAAGCCAAGTAGTCTCCCTGGTTTCAATCAAAGTCAAAAAGAATCCCCTGTTTTTCACCCTTTTTGCTGTTAGTCTGGGAAATGGGTTTCCAGGCTTTGAAAAACGATGTGTGTTCTGAAAGAAAAGAAGGATGGGATGTGTGTGTTCTTGTATGCAGTCCCCTTGTGGACTTGGCCTGATGGGAGGCTACATCAGATCAATCACACAACCAATCAGGACTTGAACATAAAAGAAAACCAGTACTGATGAGTTGCGGGCGTTGTAATTTTTGTAATTGGTGTAACAAAGCAGTGAGGATAAAAATATTTTCTAGGCAGAATATGAGGCTACAAAGTGCCCTTTAAAGGCTAACATCCCTCCTACATTCCTTGACAGCTTTAGTTTAGCACAAAAAATGTTTTATTTTTAATACAGGAGTGTAACAGAGAAGCAGATATTAGCACTGTTGCCTGCAGCAAGAAGGTTCAAATCTGGTCTTTCTGTGTGGAGTTTTCATGTTCTCTCTTTTCAAGTGTGGGTTTTCTCATGCGGACCCCAATTTCATTTATTGATTTGATTTATTGATTAGGATCCCCATTAGTTTCCACCAAGATGGTTACTAATCTTCCTGGGGTCCACCTGATAAAACACAACAATATTTATACAACACATAAAATCGTGACATAAAATATACATGAAATTAGTCAAATTCCACATTTTACAAAAGTACAAACATAAGCCTAGTTAAAAACTAAACTAAACTAATAATAATAACAATAATAATGACAAAACAAGATTTAACACAAATAAGATTTCAGTGCTCTTTTAAAAGAAAATGGGCTTTTTAAATATCTACTGTTTTTATATAATTTAATCCATTCCTGAATAGCTCAGTGGACTACTGATTTTTGTAACAAGTTTGTGTTAGATTTACAATTAATTTTGTTTCACAAGAGTATCTAGTAACATAATTATGTATCTGATCAAAGTAACTAAGCTTTTCATACACTGATTCAGGTCTCCCGGTTAGTATAACTTTGTTTATAAATGTACATAAATTAGCACCCTAACCTTCAATAATGGGCACATTAAAATACGGTGCATATCTATAATGCTTGCATGAAATGGACATCTTAACACTAAGTGAGCAGCCTTATATTGGACTACCTGCAACCTTAACAAATCTGATTTGTTGGCAACAGACCATAAAACTGAGCAGTAAGTGAGACAGAACTAAAGATCGTTCAACCTCTTTGATGGAATAACAAATTCATTTGCACAAAGTTAAAAACATGCAGGTTGGGTTAAAATAGTTCACTTAAAATTAACTGTGGGCTTTCAGTATGTATGTGTGGTTGTTCGTCTCACTTGTCTCTGTGTTAGTCCTAGGATGGATTTGTAACAACAAACTGAAGTGAGATGGGCAACAAAATAATGGGAACAACCAAGAATGCAGATTTGCAAGCCTTCCACACAAAAGTAAGCTGTCATTATCAAAACATAAAACATACTAGTAACTTAGCCACAAACACTCGCAAGCCTTCATCAGAAAATCTGCCTATTTTTGCTCAACGTTGAGTCAAGTTTAAATCAAGTATCCAACAGACACAGCCAAGTGAGGTACCAGTAAGAGCAATACAAAGGTGCTCCAATAAATTGACCAGCCAATCTGCACCAATTTCCTTATGGTCATGGTGAGTCGGGATAGATTAAAAAAATCCTTAATTTTTGCAAAAAAAGAGAAAACATTTGCATGAAAATCAGTTTTCTTGCTGAAGCTTTGTGTTATTTTTGTCTTATTCCTGACCAGATCTATGAACAAGACAAAAATATGCTCCCTCCCTGCCTTGGTGCCTCCTGCAGAGTTGGCATGTATGCAGGTGGTAAAACTGTGATAGATGTCCACCAATTGGGTACAGAAGGATAGAAAGCCGAATTAGTACAATATGATGCAGCGCTGTGCATAAAAACTAGTGTTTAAATTATTTTTAGAGTGTTTATTTACCATGCTGGGGCTCACTTGGTTTTCTTTTTTATTTTCATCCCCCACTTTTGAGTTAATCATAAATGGTTCAGTCGTTGCCTTTCTGGTTAACTGTGTTAGTTTTTATATTACTTCAACTCTGCATATTTTCTGGCTTGCCATTTCTTATATTATTCTAATGTTCCTCTCTCTGTTTATCCTTTAACCCTGCTCTTCCAGTGGGTCTTTACCGGGCAGACTATAATCTCRACGAGGGCTCCGGCATCTTCTCCTACCCTTCAATCTCCAGCAGCCATAATTATAGCCACACCAAGCGGATAGGCTTCTTAAATCATTCAGAGATGGTTTGGCTTCCTGACTTCTTTTTTTTTCCCTCCTCCCTTTTTGAAATTAAGTTGAAGAGACGTTCCATTTGGGCATGTTCTAAAAGCTAAATTATAACTGTGCAAGGAGACGCTGCTCCTCTGTGCTCTTGCCTTTTGATATTTTATCTCATGCCATTTATAGAAACTCAAATGAATAAGCGGTAGAGCAACATTATATGAGGATAATGTTTGTTAGGCTGACTTTATTTTTTAGAATCAGAATCAGCTTTATTGTCATTCACACACAACATCAAAGATGCAGTGCAGAACGAATTTGCAGTTAAGAACGCTCCGTTCAGGAGAAAGACACACATAGCAAACATGGGGGTGAACGGGTGATCAGGTCTTGCTCAACACGGCAGCGCTACCTTTTTGCAGTTTGGAAAACACACAATAGGATAGGTGAGTTAAAAATGTTGCTCTGATCCTATGTTTACTCATAAACACTGAATCGTATGCACAAAAAAACAACTCACTAAAGCAAGGCAGCCAGTGGCGGCTGGTCAATAGGGGGGCGCTAGGGCGCCGCCCCCACCACTAGTTTTTTGTRCACAAAAAATTAAAAATAAATAAAATAACTAAATAAAACATTATAAATGTTTCGAAAAAATATTGTAYATATGTTTTCTGATAAGTAAAATAAATAATTTAGAGTTATTGATGTGTAAACTTCCATTTTACTCATGAGCTTTTTCGTGTTGAGTCACTTCCGGGTCACGAGCGGTTCGGCACCCCAGAGTCCCATAGACAAGTCATTGTAAGGTTTTGGACATGCACAGGAAGTCCCCAATGCAAAAGAATATGGTGGCCTGTGGCGCAGCTCGTCACCGCCCCGCAGCTGACCTCTCGTATTCATTTCTATGGGCTCCACTCTGTCAACGACTCAACATCATATTAAWGYGGCAGCCCTGCCAGCTGCCGCTTTAATATGTTTATTTATTCAGGAGGTGGATTTTGGAGAAAAACAAATGGGAATCAAGGAGAAAACAACACTGTAAGTCTAATATCTAAACCTTTTCAAAGCAGAACATATGAGGAGAAATTTAAGTGAAGTAGCTTGGACAAGATAAGCCAAACATGATAAAACTGAGCAAGAACGTGGTTTAGCATTAAGGCTTGGCTACATGCTGTTAGCTAACTTGTAACAACTGCTCAAAAAAATAAAGGTCCTAGATCTGAATGAATGAGATATTCTCATTGAATACTTTCTTCTAAACAAAGATGAATGTGCTGACAGTTTGTGAAATTGTTTGTCATCAGTGTTTCTTCCTAAGTGGACAGATTGATTTCACAGAAGTTTGATTTACTTGGACTTAGATTGTGTTTGCGTTCCCTAATGGTGAACACAACTTAATATAATATAAAAATATTTGTATGTTTTAGTTTAATTTAGCTTTTTATAAATTACTATTGTTTGAATTTATTCTTTAAAAATGGGCAGACATTAAAATATGATTTTTTCTTTCTGCTGACTTTCATTTTATTTATATTTTTTCTTCTGTTGTGCGTAGTTTATTTTGTTTTTTAATAAAATGAATACATTTTTACAATAAACATATAATGTAATAATTAACTTAGAGTTGCAACAATTTTTTGCTATTAAAATAACATAAATTGTTTTCATATTAAATATATATTAGAAAGCTCACTTGTAGCCATTTTCATATTGAATTAAATTTGTGCATTTATTGTTTTAGGTTTATGACACTATCTTGGGCCATTCACAAAACATCTGATCATAGCTACACTGCTGCAGGCAGACAGGTTCCTGCAGGATCAAAGACAATTTTCTTTCTGAAGCAGCACTGAAGACCTTGGAGGCTCACCCAATGCTGAACAGAATGAAGAAGTCTGATCTAGTTCAGGAGCTGCAGTGGTGCTGTAGCTCTGTACCAGCCTTTCATGGAAAACAATCAGCAGGACACCTTCAGAGACTGTGACTCTGCTGAAGAGTCTCATCTCCTCTGACCACAGCTGAATCTGAGAGGAGCTGAACACTGAAGAGAATCCAGACTTTCCTCAGGTACATCATCACATCTCACTGCACTGACCATGCTCTCTATAGAGAAGAATCTTGTTAAAACATCCCTGACTTTAACCAGAGTCATGAAGAAATTTGCTTCTCAGTAACAGAAGAGCAAAATTTATGTATAAAAAAATAACACAATACATGACATAATGCTGTTTTATGACCTCACAGGCACTCAGCAGCGCGCTCATGAGGTGTAATCCTACATCTCATGGGCACGCTGCTGAGTTGCGATTCTCGTCAGAATCACATCCAGTTTGCGACTTATCTCCCCCAGCGTCTGAGTCTATGAGTTACCAGTATGGGAGATTCCATCCATGGTTCCTGACAGCCTCTCACAGGCCCAGACTGCGGTCAGGATTGCTTTAATTTTCCGATAAGCCAGATATCCACTTACACCAATCAGCAGAAATCCAGTTATAAATCCAAATATGTACAAATCTTCCACGTCTTCAATGAAAAGCGGCGCCAAACAGATCAGGTTCCAGCCCCAAGAACCAGTGACCTGACSAGCAGCACCCATTCCACTRGGACAGCTACATTCCCCTTGTTCCAATTTCAGTGTGGAAAAATAGAGTCAATTGCATTCAGAGTTTGGGAGAGAGCAAAAAGCGTCCGGCTCCTCTGAAGGCCAAGCAGAAAAAAAAAAATCTCACTCGATATTCAGAATAAACATTTATGTTAAAATTACCAACCATGTATTTTTCAGTATTAAAAAAAACGTATAAACTACTCTACTGTATTATATTGTATATTTAGTCTTTTACATGTTGTCAGTATCTGTGTTTTGTGTTGTTTTTTGTGAATCTTGTTTTTGTTTTTGTGTTTTTGTCTTGTGTATTTGTATATGCTATCATTCACTTAGTTTCTTTTCCCCAGTCAGCCTGCCACACCCACTCACACTTGCACCCCGTTCCCCTGCCACAGCTGCAGCCACTTCTCCTCATCAGTCCATTTTGTTTGTTTGTTTGTCTACACTCAGTTCCCCAGTGGAGAATGTGTTTAATATGTCTTTCGTTGTACCTGCTTGGGCCTTTTTTGATGTTTGTTACAATGCATTTTATTTTACTGAGCTCTTCTTGTAAGTCTGCATTCTTGGGACCTAACCTCCTGAACATTGACATTTGTGATCTCAAGCTGTTTTCCTGTCATGTTTTCTCACTATATATGCTCAAATAAACTGTCTGTCTAACAGGTCTTTGTGATACTGACACTGTTTTTTTTTTCATTCATAAATGCACTTGAAAGTTTTACCACCAGGTTTCCCATTATGTATTTGTGTTAAAATAAAGACTAAACTGTTGCTGATGTTACTGTACTGTCATAAACATAAAAATGTTAAGCAGGCAGCTAAAATCAGCTGAGCCTATGTAATAACAGCTGTGCAACAAAATAAATATATATATTTTTAAAACGTGATCAGCTTTTTAATAAACTAGATACTGAAAAAATATCTGGGAAAGCTGAGAAAATAAAAATACACATTAAAGGCTGAGAGCAAAGTTTAAGCATGTTTAATAGTTTTCTGCCCCAATTAAAATGGTGAAAAATAACAAAAAAAATGCTTAGGAAAAACAATGCAAAACTTTATTTAAGACAGTGTCCCGACAGAGGCAGTATCTCAATGCTCTGCAATGGTTGGAGTGCTGACTCCCAATTGTGAAATAAATATGAGAACATAAAAAAAAATTTTCCACTGCAGTCTCACTGAATTCTGAGTCATGCAGCAACATTTGCAAGTTAACTTTTGAAAATAACAGCTTATTTCTGTGTGCACAGCTCGCAAAATACCTAGGCCGGCCTTGTACAGAATTAAATCACCCACTTCTGCCCACATTGTACCCTCCCATTTCAGTCGCTGGGGTACACTTTTAAAATAAAAATAGGCAGAATTGAACCAGTTTTTGTATTAGTAATTAATTCACTTCATTTTAATTCAGTTTATGTGGATAGCACCAAGTCATAACAAACATCTTCTCAGGGCAATGTACAAATTTAGAGGAAGTGAAAGCCTGCAAAATTTATTCCTAAGATGTTCAGGTCCAAAAACCTCAACCTCTGTCTTCTGGGTTTTACGCCTTTAAAACAAGCTTGTAATTTAAGCAAGGGTTGGATTTATCAAGGTTTTGTGGATTAATACAGTATAATTGAGTATCATCAGCATAACAATGAAAATTTATCCCATGCTGTTTTATAAGGTCATCTAATGGAAGCATATATAGTAAAGTAAAGAGGATTGGTCCAAGCACTGAATCCTGAGGAACTCCATGGTGTAAGAAGATTCATTAACATTTACAAACAGGATATATAAATAAGATAAACCATTTTACAGCCCTTTCTGTTATTCCAATATTGTGTTTAAAACTCAGTAACAGAATATTGTAATCTTTTGTATGAATTGTATTATAAATTGTATCTTTGGTGTGGGTTTAAGACCTGAACTCTTCGGGCTGTAACCTCCTCAGATGTTTTCTGTGATAGAAGAGCACGTGTGCAGATGTCAAAATGCTCCTAGAGCTGTATTTTATGTTTCTTCATTTCTCTAGAAATTGAATAAAGAAGGGTTTGAGATGCCGGCAGTAACTCTGTTTTGATAGAAAATTTGTCCGATACATTTTCTTAAACATGTTTAGAATTCAAGAAACAAAGCCGCAAGCCTCTGTGACTCACACAAGAAAACTGAAAGCCCCCACGAACATTTCACGTAATTCTGGAGACCCCCTCGTGAATTCTGTTCATCAACCAGTTGCAGCTCTGTGGTATAGTGGGTTTAGCAAGAACTTCATTTTGACCTGACCTGCAGAAAAACATATGACACAACAAAACAAACAAAAGATGAGAGATAGACATGTGGAGCTGGTGGAGGAACGAAAAAAGAATAAAGTTTAACATGAAAGAGACGGAGTGAAGACAATAGGGGTGGTGGGTGACAGAAAACAAACCTCCCTTATTTTCTATCTGACATTCACCAGTTTATGATCTTCTGTAAATATAGTGTGTATAAGTTTATTTGGTCAGAATGAATCCCTGCGGAGGGAAGAAAAACATACTTCAAACGCAGCTTATATGATTATGGAAAGATCAGAGAGCAGATTCTATCACTTCCCTTGCTTCAAACACAGAGGCACAGTATGAGCTCTGAAGGCCTCCTCTCACACACAGCCCAGCAGCAGACACCTCAGAAACACCAGAGGAGTCTGTGTGTGCGGACTGGATCAAAAGAGAGGTGGTGTGATCAGCAGATACAACCCCTGGCAAAAAGATTTATGGAATCACCATGTTTGGAGATTTGTTTAATTTTGAATAACAAATAAATCACATACAATCCACAAAACTATAACTTTTCCAAAGTCCAACCTTCTGGAATGAGAAAATAATAAAAAGACAATAAATATAATTATTGCTGTCTGTTTAATTGCCTGTTTTAGATCAAGAAAAAGTTTTTCAATGGTCTTTACTGTAAATAACCATATAACTTTATGTAAATAACTTTATAGGGATAACAATGCCAAACTGACAGGAGTGTAAAGGTTTATAATATAGTATTTGCCAGACACACTATGAAGTCTTTGAGATTGGAACTGTTTTAGGAGGAAAGCAATTCACTCTGGTCTCAGCTACATTCAGACCAGCCAGTAGCTCATCAGGCTTGTTTATGTAAACTGTTTCTTCAAGCTGCAATATCGTTTTTCTATCATTACATTGTTTCATATTGCTGTAGTGAGTTAATAGAAAACATTTTTTTTACTAATCTAAAATCTTTGCTCTGTGTTTTATCATATTTGACCAACTAAGGGCAAAATCACAAAAACTTTCATAAACATATTTAAGTAAAAAGTATTGGTGATTCTAGCCCTGTATTTACTTGGTACCGGATTGATACCAAAATTCCCACCATCAACCACCCATATTTACAACAGATATGATACTAATTGTTCTTTTCATGATTATTTTACTGTATAAACTACTAGTGTCCAGAGTGGTATAACAAACTAATGCAACATTTTTAGAGCTGCCTGTTCGTTTCCTTGTCTGTAATCAGCTCAAACAAAAAAAATGGTAATGTTTTATTTTACGGTACCCTTATTACCATGTCATTACAAGGTAATAAAAATGTAATTAAATGTAATTACTTCCTTATTTCAATGTAATTACATGGTATTTAAGGTACAATTTTACTATGTAATTAATTGTCTGCAGTAATGTAGCACTTACCTGGTTATGTATTACAATTCACTATATAAACACCTAAATAAGTAGTAGRTAATTTGGACAATTTTAAAGTTATAACTTATTGCAATTAACCACTAACCCCAAAATTTAGTTGCATTCTTTTGGTTATAATCAGAATCAGAAGCGTTTTATTGTCATTCAGACACAACATCAAGATGCAGTGCAGATAAAATATAGTGTTGAGTTACTATTGAATAGTAATTTGACTGTAGTTACCCAATAAAGGTTGTTTTACTAACGATAGTTTTTCTTTTGAATTGTAATTACCATGTAATTACATGGTAATAAGGTAGTAATTACGTTTAATTACTTTTTATTACCTTGTAATTACATAGTAATAAGGATACTGTAAAAGAAAGCRTTACCAAAAATTTAATTTTTTGTGTATGTTTATTGTACAAACGTGTTTCTGTTCTCTTTTTAAAACTGAAGCAGCTTTGCAGCTAATGAGACCCACACATGGTCTATAAGATCAGGATCAGTTTCTGTTGTGCATTCTAGAAGAAATGGATGACAAGTCACTTTGGTGGAGAGCAAGGTTGCCAGGAATATAGTCTATTGGGGTTTTCGCCCTGCCTGACATCACTCTTTAACTCTGTTTGACATTATGGCACTCAGTCATTGTAACTCAGCACAATGACTTCCTTTAACAGTGCCTGCTGGCTGACTGTGCTCAGAGCCGCGGTGGGGGTGGGGGTGGCGGGGGGTGTTTAACATGGAAACACCATTAAAGCCTCAGAGGAATCCCTAAGGAGACGAGAGCTCTACGGCCTCTCTTCACACCCTCACGCCTCTGTGAGTCGAACAGGCCACAGGGCGGACGTTGTGGCACGGCACGGGAAGAGGACAGTGGTGGGAGGGAGACTCTGCATTGTATCAGTGTTCATTCACAAGTTGAAACCCACCAAGAGGTAGCAAAAACTCTTCATCTAGCCTCCATTCAGTCCCCTCTGTCTCTCTGCGTCTCTCTGAATGGGATACAAACTGTGTTTATGGCTTCTGCTGGTGATTTATTGGGGTACATGACCTTAGGGAAAACTGAGGTTTAAAAAGTATGTGGGGCAATATTCAAAAAAAAAATCTGTAAGCCGAACCTCAGTAGGGCAACACTGTGGGTTGCGCACACACATTCTGCCAATGTAATATATCAACAGCTGAGTTACAGTTATGTGCTGTAGGAACATGTGGTAGGACTGCAGGAGGTGTGGAGTTTATAGGGTTACAAACTTTCTTCAGATACATATCGTTAAAGGCCAAGCATTCCTTGGACACATTGCCTTCAATATTTATTTATTTATTTATGTTTTTCCTAAGCATTATATGTTTCTTCAACCTGTTATAATCAATAACTATAATAACACGGATGTTTTGTCCTGAATATTCCAACATTTTGATTTGCTTTGATTTGATTTGCTTTGATTTGATTTGCTTTGATTTGATTTGATTTGATTTGATTTGATTTGATTTGATTTGATTTGATTTGATGATGCCTTTATTGTCATTGTACAGAGCACAATGAAATTACATTTAAGAACACCCATTCAAGAAGACACACATGACAAAAACATGGGGGAACAGCTAAACAGGTCATGCGGCAACCAGGGGTTGTGCTACCTTTAAAAAGAAAAATGAAAAGAAAACACACAAGGGTAGATGAGGGGGGAAAAACTTCATATTATATCAACAAAAAGTGACACACTATGGTCTTTACAAAAAAAAAAAAAAACCTCTGCAGAGCAAGAGCACGTTTATTAGCCAGAGGAGTAAGTGAGTTTAGAGGGTGTGTAACTAAAATCATGATTGTTGTACGCACTTGTGTGAATATCTGAAGAATGAGTCCGAAGAACCCAGTCCCAAAAAGATAAACCCCATAGTTCAGAAAAATGATGTTGAATTGTTCATTCTGTGCAGCTTCAGGGTGTCCTCCAGAGATAAGATTACAGATGGAGTGTGGGGGGGGGGGGGTAGTGGTGGTGGGGGACATGAGTCGAGGTAAACACCCTGGAGAATTTAGATCTATGGGGGGTGGCCTGGGGGGTGGGGTAAATAATAATAATAATAAAAAGTCATTACCTTTGGAATATTGTGGAGTCTGTCCAGAGAACAAAAGAACAATGAATGACACATTATTTTAGTTTTTGCCTTTGTCTTCTTTCTAAGTCATTTGAACTTTTGGTTTGGTAGAAATGTATGAAAAATGGCTGCACTTATGGGGRTTGTCTAATGCACATTGTTGCCAGGTGTTTATCAAGATTTGTCTTTACTCAAGTTCACTCTTTTTCTTGAAATAAGATCTTTCATGTTTTGCAAACCTCACAGCAACTTCAAACTCTTATGAAATCTAAACAAATCTTGTTTCATTAAAGAAATGACTCAAAGATGTTTTCACTTATCAAGATTTTCAAGCCAAATTGTCTCAAAACAAGTTGTTATAAGGCAAGATTTTACGTTTTTGCAGCGTGCCATTGATGCTCAGAGACTTACACCAAATTTAAACTAATTATATGTAAAACTCACTGACTTATGGTCATGTTTCTGTTTCCTAAGATCAATTAACTGTGGCAAACATCTTAACTCGGGTTGACTCCAAAAGCTAATCAGTAGATCTACATCCAATAATTACTTCCTAAAAATGACATTAAAATTTGTTCAGTGGTTTATGAATTAATTTGCTAACAAAGAGACACAGCTGACTCCAATAGTTAATGGGAAAGTTTTAAAAGTGTTAGGGGTGATGCTCAGCTTTTACCACACCAAATATTAGCTAAATATCTGTAAAACAGAACAGAAAAATAAAATTACAGTTGTTTTTGTGCAGGCTAAGATCAATTAGCTGTGATGGATATCTTAAACGGCATTGACTCTAAAGTTAATCACCTGTGGAGCTACATTCAGTGATTACTTACACAAAGTTTCATTAAAATCCATGTGTTGGGTTACGAAGTGTTTTGCTAATGCTGAAGACAGACAGACAGACACACACACACACACACACACACACACACAACGATATGGGCCAAACCATTGTTAGGTTAACGTTAACGTTTAGAATAATGTTTTTCATTTTATTGCTACAAAGACCAGACAAATCTGTACTGAAAAATAAAAATAGAACWTTTTTTTCACTCAGGTGCACTCTGAGCAGCTGCATCGATAATCTACTCACATCTGGATTCATTCGCTAAAAGATCTTCAATGGCCTTACTGTTCATATGACTAAATCACCCCCTCACACACACACACACACACACACACACACACACACACACACACACACACAC
>NW_013952605.1:762941-765709 GCF_001266775.1 Austrofundulus limnaeus
CACACACACACACACACACACACACACACACACACACACACACACACACACGCCCCATCTTTGCTTTTCCACTGAATCAAAAGAGAACAAAGCGGAGGAGCACAGCAGTCGTACATTGGGGGACATGCGTTTAGTTAATTTAGTTCAGTTTATTTCATAGGTTTATTCTTGTGCATTTTGTTTGTAATTACTTAGAAAATAGTTAAGGTAAATAGGTTTATATGATCTTTTTGAGCTGTCAAAATTTAAATCAACTTGGGTTCACACGCAAACAACTGTAGACAAACGGAACCTTTGTTTTGGTTTTTTTAAGCTGAAAGCAAACTTACTAAAAATGATTTTGTTATTGCTATCTCTTTTGGACTTCTGACCTTATTTAGAAATCAGATTTGGACTTTCAAGTAAAAAGTTTAAGAGCCCCTGTAGGAGGTGCAGGGGTTCAGGAAATAAAGACCAGAGAAGGAGCCACCGAGGACACATGGTGCCACTTTACCTCGCTAAAATCTACTGTCATGTCTACAGCGTCTGCACCTTGTCATTATCTGTCCCTGCATGCCCTAATTTCAGCCCCCGTAGCTCTCTGGGACACCTATAATGAAGGCAATTCTGAGTTGAGAGCTGGTGCCAGTGGAACAGGCCCCGGGGCCAGCAGGGCTGGTGACTCACACCATAACAAGCAGGGATGAGCACGCAACCTCACTGGACGTTCAAATGAGAGGCACATCAGGAAGATGCAAACATACAAACCACCACCCCCACTTCTAATCCCAGATGCTTGCCTGCAGAGCTGTGATTGGCTGAAGTCATGGCTTCCATGGCGGGGCTTCTGTGGGGCTGAGGCTGGGTTGTCGCTCCATGGAGGACCAACTGAAAGCGTTGCTGGGCCCAGCGCCCCACCAGGAGCTGCACTTTCATGTCAGAGGGGCACAGACAGACCCTGCAAAGAGTCGTGCAATTATCAAGCATGATGAGACATGGAGAGAGGAGAACATCTGGCGCTGGTGGACAGGGGTGGGACGCACCTCCGAACATCCGCCCCCACACAACGCCCCCCTTTTTTTTTCTCACAGGAGAGGTTTTCTTTTGATCTCCAGCTGGAGCTGTTTGCTGTGCTTCTTCATATCAGTCACACTGAGGCAGGATTAATATCAGTCACTCATATTGTTAAACTGTTATTTGAGCTAAAATACTCAAGATTGAAAGAAACAGTTCAGATTTAATAAGTCAGAACTGAAAGTACACTAACTTTGCTGCTGCTGTACACAGACCATCAACTCCTTTTTCACTTAGACTCATTTATTTAACCTGCTGCCAAAAGGTAAAGAGAAATTAAATTGTTTTTTCCCCATGTTTGTGTTTTTGTCTGTTATAAAATATCTAATGAATGATGATTTGTATTAAAACTGTCAGAATGTAATTACTGGAAACAGGTTACCTTTTGGAGTAAACCTGATCCATGGTGCCTGCCAATTGGCTGTAATTCAGTCAGCTTTACAGATATTAAGCTAAGATTTGATGTGGTGTTGGCTCAGACTGGTTCTCAACACACATTCTGAGCACTGAGAAACTGCATAAAATCTTTGGGTAAAATGTAACCATTACCAACAGTATTGTCTACATGTCTGTTAGCAAAATATCTCATGAACCACTGTACAGATTTCAGTAAATAATCAGATGTACTTCTGCATCTGATTGACTTTGGGAGCCATCCAAGTTTAGGATGGCCATCAGATCCAGCTAACTTTAAAAACACAAAAATAGCTATAATTCAATGCATTTTACAGATATTGTTCAAACATTTGATGTGGTTGCAGCTGAAAAGCACGTGTTACATATTCTCCAAAGTCATTGTGCAAGATCATTGCTTAAGACTTCACCATTAAGGGTCTGATTTACTAAAGGTTTGCATGTATAAAAACATGTGCAAACGATAGCACGCGCAAAGTTGATCCACTAAGCTTATGTAATGAGGACTGCATCTCTCAACTGAGCAAAATAGCAGCAATCATTTWAAGTGTTGGCCATCAAAAATATGCAGAACATATGATGATTATCAGAAAGTGCTAAATACAATATGCAAATGTGATCATTTAAGCACCTGCAGTGTAAAACTGATGGTTGCTGTTTTTGTGTCTACATTTAACATGTTTTCAAGGCTGTGGTCATTTTACCTGCACACCCTCAGATGCCGTCTGCTCCCCTATGCTCCAGCACAGACTTACTGTCTTCATGGTGACAATAGTTAATACATGCAAAATTCTCATTTTAACAGGAACAGTCTGTACCGCTATTGCGCCTGTTGTCATTTGAGCAGCAGTAGATCACCTGCACCATATGTATTTGTATACATATGTGTATACAGCGGGTAAAATAAGTATTGAACACATCACCATTTTTCTCAGTAAATATATTACTAGAGGTGCTAATGACATGAAATTTTCACCAGATGTCGGTAACAACCCAAGTGATCCATGATCCATACATACAAAGAAATCAAACCATAAATGTCCAGAAATTAAGTTATTTGTAATAATGTGGAATGGCACAGGGAAAAAGGATTGAACACATGAAGAAAGGGAGGTGTAAAAAGGCATGGAAAGCCAAGACACCAGCTGAACTCTCTCAGTAATGTAGCAGTAACTTGGATGGACTGTCTACCTCAAGACTTTGGCCCAAAGCATTATCCTGTCTCATGTTTACAAGAGAACCGTGACCCATTCACTTACCTCCAAGCATTGTTTACTATCTACAACTGGTAAGGTAACGAC
>NW_013952605.1:766382-768580 GCF_001266775.1 Austrofundulus limnaeus
GTTTCATCCTGTCGTTACCTTACCAGTTGTAGATAGTAAACAATGCTTGGAGGTAAGTGAATGGGTCACGGTTCTCTTGTAAACATGAGACAGGATAATGCTTTGGGCCAAAGTCTTGAGGTAGACAGTCCATCCAAGTTACTGCTACATTACTGAGAGAGTTCAGCTGGTGTCTTGGCTTTCCATGCCTTTTTACACCTCCCTTTCTTCATGTGTTCAATCCTTTTTCCCTGTGCCATTCCACATTATTACAAATAACTTCATTTCTGGACATTTATGGTTTGATTTCTTTGTATGTATGGATCACTTGGGTTGTTACCGACATCTGGTGAAAATTTCATGTCTTTAGGACCTCTAGTAATATATTTACTGAGAAAAATGGTGACGTGTTCAATACTTATTTTATCCGCTGTATGTATGAACGTATGTATGTGTGTGCGTTTATTTATGTATGGGTATATGTATGTATGTATATATTTCAGCAAAGTTTAATTATTATGATATAAACAGGTTWTTTGTTGCTGTGTTTTTGTTTTCTCCATTTTTACAGGTGTGCAGACAGATGTCGGGTGTGTTGTCTTGTGTTTTGTTGGTTTATATTTCACATATTTAATCTCTCTTTCAATCTTCTTCTCTTTCTTTTTCTTCTCTTCCATTAAAAAACTGTCACTGATGATGAAGAAACTAAACTAACGTTCAGTTCTGTTTTCTACTGAAGTGACTTAAAAAAAGATCACCTGCACCAGGCCCATTAATAGCATGTGCAATTTTCAATTGTGTTGTTGTGGCTTGTCTGTAAATGACACTGATGTTTCCCCCATTTTGCATGTATRCAGACATGTGGAGCAAGCTCACAGATTTGTTCAAAAACTTATTTTTTAAGTTTATTTTAAGTCTCAGAGATTGCATTCCCACCTCTCCCCTCCTCGCTGCTCCACTGCGCTGCAGACGTTGTTATCTCCGCCCCACGTTCTGCCGTTCCCTGTGGCCGACAGTTCCCCCGCCCTGTGTGTTTGTGTGTGTGTGTGCGTGTGTGTGTGTGTGTGTGTGTGTGTGTGTGTGTGTGTGTGTGTCGTATGGCTTTCTTTCTGAAAATTGGCACTGAACTTTTTAGTTAGCGCAACAATTTATCATTTGTTATTTGAGATCTTTGTAAATCTGACCCTAAATGTTGGCGTGTTAGAGTTAACAGTATTTGTCTGTTAGCAAAATATCTAATAAGTAATTGTTAATGTTAATTAAACTCTCAGAATATAATGACTGGATGTTCATATTTATGAAGATTCATGTTCAAAATGACGACAGTTGAACACACAAACAAATAAAATTCGGTCATTTTGAAAAACATTAAGCTAAAATTTGATGTGGTTGTAGCTGAGAGGTACATTTTGTCATAGTGCATAAGAATGCACACATCTTTATTTTCCCATGTTTGACCAGAACAGCAGTAACTTCCTTRTTTCTCAACACAAGCTGATCTAAGTTTAGAGCTCTCTTTTTGAAATCAGCAGTCCTGCTGTCTGTCTCTGTTTATCATTTTTCCCTGCTGCCAGACAGACAGGCAGACTCCCAGATACTGAGAACGGGGTTATAGTTTAACTTCAAAGCACCCAGCGCTGTAAAGCCATTTCAAACTTTACTCACTGCGAGATAATTCACCGTCCAAATAAAAAACAAACAGCTGCTATCATTAAAATAAAGGCTGTTTAATGCCTCATAGACTCTTACCACAATTAATGCAGATCTTGATAACCCAACAGAAGCGTGAGGAGCAGATCATAACATTTACACAAGACCTCGCTGTCTGTTTACACGTGTCATCTCTAACGACTTTCAGTGATTAGGGCTGCGGAAAATAAATGAAAAGAGCATGTGTTCGCCAGAGAAGATCACATCTTGTCGTAATAGAATCATGTGACATCATATTCCTGACTCACAGGCACGCTGTCCTTTGTCCAWTTAGGGGTGTTGAGGAGCTAGGTAATGGGAAACGAATGTGTCCCTTAAAAGAAAAAAAAGAAAGCAAAGAACGGTCTAATGGACGGATAAACAAAGTTTAGTAAATCTGTGGGAACGTTGAAAAGGGAGGCTTGGATCTGGAGTAGAATGGAACTAAATAAGTCCAAACATTGTGGGTTGTAACAACGCTGTCACACACACACACACACACACACACACACACACACACACACACACAC
>NW_013952605.1:768649-784706 GCF_001266775.1 Austrofundulus limnaeus
CGTACGAACCCTTTGTACGAACAAAAGTAAGAGAAATTTAGGATAAGAATACGAACATGTTCTTGCATGAGGCCCATAAGGAGATTTTTGCAATAAATATTTAATTTTAAAAGCAATTCAGCTGGGGTTTCCTGTGTGCAGTTTTTATGTTCTCCTTGTTGACGTGTGTGTTTTATCCCACTATACAAAAACATGTAGGTTAGGCCACATCTAGCCTTTTTGTTGTCTTCATTAGGCAYCGTGGGAGGTCAGTGAAAAATTAGCAATCAAATACAAACCAYTGCAGTACTTTTGAGAAAACAGCTAAATAAAATACTAACTTGCCACCAAGTGGTGTCAAAAATGATGGATGGCCTTCAGACTTTTCTGTCACTGTTTGAAAAACATCGATCAAATATAAAAAAGATTTGTTTAATGCATTCCCTTGTCACGAGTCCCTTTAGTCTGGAGTAGAGTATGTAAGAGATTTAAGTTACTGTCATTCCAACACAGTGAAAATACAAAGAATGACACAGAATGTCAACTTAAAACTAGTTATAGACTTCTAGGATGGAGTCACCACTCTAGGAGGTTCATTCAGTTATATAATATTGTCTAAAGCATAAGTCATTAACAAATCAACAAATGCAAAATTAATTGCGGTGTCACTCAGGGTTCAGTTTTAAGTTCAACACGCTTTACTCTTTCTCAAAACTGAAGATTAGGGATCGGTTTTTGGATGGAAAATATTTTCTTACAACATAAATAAAACTGAGTTCTTAATAACAGTCCTGAAGTCCTGAAGGAATTCATCTTTTAGTCGGTCTAAACATTTAGGAGTCGTCTTTGATGCTGACCTCAGTTTTGAAGCTCATTTAAATCTAATTTTAAAAATGGGTTTTGTCATTTGAAAAGTATTTCCAGAGTTCAACTATTTCTCTCACAAGCCAGCCTTTTGACACTAATCCATGCTTCCATTACCTAAAGACTGGACTTCCATAATGCTGTTTTTTTTCTGGTCTTTCTTCAAGAAAATAGTTACAAGGTTTCAGTTACACTAAAATTCAGCTTCACGTTTGTTAACTGAAAAGAGAATAAATACATGTCACATTAGTTTTGAAACTCAGAATTGATTTTGAGATCTTTTGACTTGTTTTTCTAAAGCTTTTAATAGTCTTACTCTATCAGGTTTTCTAGAACCAGGTTGGTAATTATTCCTAAAGCATGAACGAAGACGTACAGAGGGGTAAGCCATTACAAGCTTTGCCTCAGGAATAATACCTGAAGATAGCTGAGTGTGTTGAAAATTCATCTTTTTATCACGTGATTACTGCACTAAATCTTAAATAGGTAGACTCACTGAAAACATCAATTAGGTCTATACACTCCACCCAAAATTACAGACAATTCACATTGTTTTGGTGCCGCTAAATGACTGGGCCCCAGGAATACATGTTATCACATCATTACACTGTTTGAACAAGAGAGAAACCTTTTTAACTACAGGCCTGCAGCGCTGCTCCAGGCACAGAGGCACCGACATGAACTTTAAACCTGCTGATGTGGACAAGAATGTGAAGAATGGCAACAAAGGAAAAGGTCAACACAAGCTTTTAGAAACCAGCAACCGGTTAGATTAAAGCCTCACAATTTTATGTGTTGCTGTTTATTGGCCTGTACAGTTGTTACTGCTTGTTGTTTGTGTCCGTCACCAGATTGTTCAAATCGTACCTCAAGTTAGCTTCACCACACACTTTAATGATAAGACAGTATTAATAGCAATACATTTTATTTAAAAAGGATATTTCAGGATACTTAAGGACAGTGGTCATCAAGAAAAAAACATTCGAGAAAAAAGTGTAACAATGAATATTTATTTTTGATRAAGAACACCATTTGCAGACAACGTTTAGCTTCCTGACCTAGCTTCGTTGACATTGTTTACTGTGTAAAAAAGTTATTAATTTTTCTAAGCTCAGACCAGCTCGAGAGACAGGTTCAGTGGCGGTACAATTTTTGACAAGAAGTCACATTACTGCAGCATTTGTCTAGAAAAGCAGGTATTGTTTTAGTCTTTTCTYTAATTGTATCCTTTTTAAATTCCTAAAGACACATGGTCTCAGAGATAATAGAAGTGGCATCAGACCAGGAAATATTCTCAGCGTACTTCATCTGTTTCCCTCAAGGTTTTCTAGCTGAGCAACACCAAGCAGATCTTACAAATGAGAGCTTTTTTACTGAACTGGTGTCTGCCAGTGTTATCGTGCTGATGGATTAAGAGAGAAGAGAAATATTTGATGGATGTATTTTATTATCATTATTGCCTGTAAGAAAGTCTAGAGTCAAAACATAATGGCACCCAGAAAGTGTATTTATGAAATGTTTTACATAATAGTTGTTAAGTCAGTCATTATTTTTGTCATGGGTTTGTTTAGTCGTATTGCAGTAGTTCTCTGAATTTAACATTTTCTCTGGGTGCTAAGAAACTTTTTAACTCATTGCCAACACATAAAAACGTGACATTTGTGAAGACCCTTAAGAAAGGATTTAACAATAGTTTAGGGCATATTATTCATGCGTTTGTAAACACTTAAAATTATGTTTATACATAAGTAACCTCCCTTTTTAGCTATACAAGATTCAATAATATAATTTCATTTATCACATTTTCCAGCTTATTAATAGTTTATTAAGTGTCAGGGAGTGAGAGACGCAGATGTATAGTTAGCATGGTGACCTTTATGAGCAGCAGCTTTAACATATCTTTTGATCTTGTTCCTTCTTATACTTCCTCCWTAATTCCTTAATGSAGAGCACAAATTTCRTCCTTGCATGGGAACATGCAYTGATGACAAATAAARCACCKTTACCTTACTTAAAGGCCTGTAACTCAGTCCTCAACTGTTTTAGATCAAAATGTTAGTATTTTATCAATTCAGGCTTGAAATAAAAATGTTGCTTTTTTTTTTCAAACTGTTGTGATAAAAAGCAGCAAACAATTTTTTTACAGTTTTTACATTTTTTTGAGAGGGAGGTCCTCTCTGTCCATCCTGTGTCCCCGCACTCATCAGGCTTTTGTGCATCTGCTGGTTTCGGCCCAGTTTATCTGAGCTCAGAGTGCGGCCCTGTCCATCTGAACCCACGTCGACTGACCCTGAACCTCGGCGCGCACACAATGAATTCATTGAAAGGCAAAAAGCAAGAGAAGACAATTTCTCAGGAAGAGGACAATGGGCGTTCTCCTCCATTTGGCTCACCCTTTCATCCTTGGTCGTCCACAAGGGATGCAATTGTATGGACACAATGCGATATGGGGCAAAGCTTTAGAAGACGCATCGCTTTTAATTAACTGTTGGTAATGATCTCATTATTGGGCCTGAGCGGGTCCTCTGGGCCCAGCGTTGCGCACAGAGGTGAGTCTGGGGTCATCCCTCTGAAAGCTCCACACTAACTGACAAACATGGAGGAATTTGTCATGCCGCCATGGTACATCAGCTCAGACACTGTTGAACCACACCAAAGCATTTAGAGGGAAAAAGACATCTCACATCACAGAAACAGTTTGTAAATGATGTCTCTGTTGGATTTTCTAGACAACATTTACTCAGAAACAGTTTTGATTTAATGTAGTAAAAAGKGGTCAGTGAATGTTTTATGCACATGCTGTATAGCAACTTCATAGCTACAGAAATTACATTGCAATCAAAATGACTATTTACTGTACTGCTGAGAGAGAAAGGTGATAAGGTATTCAAGTGTGTGTGTGTCTGTGTGTGTGTTAGTAAAATATATCATGAACAAATGGATGCATTTTATTAAATCTCTTAACTACATTGTAGACCCTAATAAGTTCACAGAACTCAAATTTTATTTTGTAGCAAATTACACAAAAATATTTTAGTGATGTTTTTAAATGTTTTCAGTTTACATAAAGTAAAAATTACATGTGCAGTTGCCTTAAATTATCTAAACATTATCTTATAAATATTGATTTTTCTCAACTTGTGATTAGGGAGTAGTTCCCTCAAAATTTTCAATATTTTCAACCTATAAAATCCTGGAAATACACTCAAATTTTTCAATATTTTCAACTTATAAAATGCTGGAAATACACTCAAATTTTTCAGTATTTTCAAATTATAAAATGCTGGAAATACACTCAAATTTTTCTATATTTTCAACTCATAACAGTGCACATGCGTCAAGCACAAAATTGTAGCATGACACCTCACAGCTACAGAGAGAGTAAGTGTGGCTCTTGTTGTAATTCAAGACTTCACCACCAGGTGGCAGTTTTGAAGAACCTTTATTGGATTCTTCTTCATGAACAACACAGACAAAGTGAAACTCAAGGTCTTATTAATGACTTGGCCTACCACTCTCACTTATGGTTACTTCTGCTGAACGGTTAACACAAGTTAACAAATAATGAACACACAAATTAGAGTAACACAAYAGACTAATTGCTGAAAGAACAATATTAACCTATTCCCTAAAACGATTTAACAACAACAAACATGAATCCTACCCACAATCCTCCACTGCAGTCACATGACAAACAGCCAAACACAGCAGAATGCTACAATATGCATTCCCTGTTCCCTGACAACTAAATATCACCTACATTATACCTTCAAACTATTGCACACCAACAAATGTATTCAAGCAAAAGAAACCAGACAACTTATGTTTTATTTTGACCATGTCTTGTCCTCTCCTTGAAAAGTAAAGCAAATGAATGAGGAGCAGCAGCCTTTGTGTGCGCCCTCAGTTTGAGCCCAGAAGAGTAGAAGTTACTTAATATATTCATGTTTATGTGCTGTCCAGAAAAAGTACTTAAATATTATTGGTAAAATAATATT
The DNA here is from genome assembly GCF_001266775.1 of Austrofundulus limnaeus. Taxonomy (NCBI): domain Eukaryota; kingdom Metazoa; phylum Chordata; class Actinopteri; order Cyprinodontiformes; family Rivulidae; genus Austrofundulus; species Austrofundulus limnaeus. The sequence goes on from NW_013952605.1 coordinate 773,491, forward strand.
AGTGTTTACTTTTTTGTTCAGTAATATTGATATACAGTATAGTATAATTCATATTGTTTATTTAGTAAATTCTAGTAGTTTAGAAATTTTGATTTTTTTTGTAAAATTTAAAAAGAATAATTAAATAAATGTTACTACACCCAATAGTTTGTTTTTTCAGTGCAGACTGGCAAAAACTTCTCCGCATCAAGGCAAATTCAAGATGGCTGACTCATCTTACCTGAGGGAGAGATAAGACCCACCCACCAGAACACTGCTGTTTGGTTCCTAAACCTTTTGAGCATTCCACACAAATTAGCTATAAAATATTGAGCCCTATTCAGTTAAGGTGGCATAAATCTCAACAGWGCTCAAAACTTYATAGTTTGGTCAACTCCAWAAYGACATTTGACTGTWGTGACCTTATTAGTTATGAGCTAGTACAACTGTTTGGGATTACAGTGTAGYAAACCTTTTGGAGTCAACCGCAAAATAGATGAAACTCAGTGAGTTTCTCGGATATTCAGCTAAAATTTAGTGTGGAAGTACAGAGAGTCATTCCCAACATATATTCTGAGCACAGGCTGATTGTGCAAAATCTGTTAGGAAAATATTGCTTTTACCTTTTGGAGTAAACTGTGTCTGTTTGCTCCCAAATGTCAAAAAGTCTCACAGGCCACTCATCAGATTTTGATGAATCTTTCAGGAAATATTTATTAGAAGTTAATCCACAACTCGTTTAATTTAGAAGTTAATTCAGTTCAAAATGGCCGCCACTGACAACTGAAATTTGATGTGGCTTAACTGTATATCATCCTCGATATACAATCTACAAGCTACACATTTTGTTTAAAACTTTGACATTAAATAATTGCATCAACTCAGTTTGACTTTTAGCAAAACTATTTGAYACACCACTGGCTGGATTTCAGTAAAACTCTTAGAAAGGGATGTAATTCATTAACTCATCAACCTATTTCAAAAYGACCAAAAATAATAAATAAATAATATATAAAAATAGTCTATGACTCGGTCAAGATTACAAATATTGAGGCTATTAATAAGAATTATTATAATATTGATGTATTGTTGTTGTAGCTGAGAGTCATTCTTAACTCATACTCTGAGCCCTAACACAATAATGCTGGAAATTTTTTTTATTTAAAAGKTTTGACCAAAAACAGCTACAACTCTGTCCCGTCGAAGCAWAAAATTATTTTAAYTTAGAACTTTGGCATGTAAAGGTGACATGTATTCCTTTAGGGTAGGCCTTTAATTAAAAAAKAATTTTTTGACAAAAATATACATAATTTACCTTATTTGTTGTGATCCCTCTGAGCTGTTGTGACATGCTCAGATGCACTGCAGAGAAAATAACAGCTGGATAAGGAGAAAARTATTACATGTAATAAAAATAAAGAAAAAGTTTCTTTCCTTCACCTCTTTGRTACCTGGCAGTGTTAAACAGAGAAGATAAGTGACATGTTTAGGGAGTGTCAGGGACAGAGAGAAGAGGACAGGAGAATAATTGGGGGATTTTTAGTCTTCACTGTCTTATCTCCAGACAGGCCGGAGGAAAGACTGACCTCYCCGGGGACGTTCTCCTATCTGCCTGTCCCACATGAAACTGACCTAGCCCAGTGTTTATGTGCTCACATGACTTCCTGCACAAGTTCTGCATATTAACATGCATTCATATGGTTTGAAGCAGGAAGGGGGAAGGGAGTGGGAGGATGACCTTATTTATGTTTTCTGCTTATCTGATGGTTGAAAGCAGTCTTTCCAAAAGATAAATCTGGACGTCTGGTGTTTGTCCTTTTCCTCTGCCGGTGTCTGTTTCACTGCAGGCAGCRGTTTAAATAGAAAGTGGCTCATTTTAAAAACTGCACTTAGTGAGATTTTCTGCATCTTTACTCAGGTTCAGCAGAGCCACAGAAGATTTACTCACATCCTAAATCAGACACCTGAAAGGCTTTTGATTGAGGACGATAYAAGCCCGTATGGAAATCTGACTGTGTGATAATTTTCCATGGTATCAAATTTAAAACTTAAAACTACATCACATCATCTGCTTGTTTTCTTTTAAAAGCTGTAGTCATTATTGGTGCCTAAATGTCACATATTGCAACCAAAAATGTTATATTGTATTCACAATATATTATTTTATACATTGTGATAATATTTATATATTTTATTCTAATTTCAATGTCTACACATAAAGAGTGGCAGAACATCAGTGGAAGTGCTGACAGATAAAATCAGTGTCAGATAGTTCGTGGAATCATGACATTAAACCTGACACCTACACATATTTTGAAAATTAAGGTTGAAATCTTACTGTATTTTGCATACAAATATTAAAAATCTGTGTTAAAATGACAGGCTATTTAGGCCTATTAAGAAAATACTATTTATTAGACAAAATGCACAAAYTGAAAACCCAGATCAGGTGCCAAGAGTGGCAAAGCACCTGACGAGAAACTTTTTCTGCTGGGGGAGCTTTCAGAATGTCATGGGGGTTGCTCTTGGCYACCACCACACCAGATTTCAGCTCAGTATTTTTAAAAATGTCTGAACTGAAACCAATTGAATATTTTATTTGAAATCAGATTTTGTAAAATATTGTTTCTAAGCTACTACTTTGCTCATTTTTAGTGGTGTGTGTTTAAAAATTGATAAATTACAGCCATTTGTGAAATTAKCATTAGCAGTTATCCTATTTGGGCGTATTTGTTTATTTATTTTATTCTTAGCTATGGCCACACAAAAAAAATTCAGTTCATTATTTCTTAAAACAGCAGAATTAAATTAATTAGTGTCATTTGAAGCTAGCTGAGAAGGCCATCTTGAAATTTCAAATCCAGAGTATTTYTATTTTTTATTTATATGTGCCCCCCACCTTGGCCACCCCTGTGCTGCCCCCATGCAAAAATGTCTAACTCCGTCCCTAAGCAGATTGTTTAATTCATGTTAATCCACTGAATCTCAGAGCTTAATAAAGTCAAATTCTTCATAGTAAAAGCAAAAACTGGGCTGAGCCTAGTTATAGCTAACACTTTGAATCAATGGGTGTGGCTATCCCTTTTATATTAGCTGTATTTAAGGGATAATAGTGTGAAATATCGGTCTCTGTTTATGTAAYAATAGAGTTTCGTAAAGCTTGACGATAACAAGTAGCACCTGTTTCAGTTTCTAACAGCTTCTGTCATTTCTAATTTAGCWTGAAAAATAATTAATGGGCCTGTTCTTGATACGTAATAATCACTGATTGGGATCATTTCCCCAAAACTTTATTTCCAGCTGTCCATCTTATCAACTGGTTCTGCTTCTTGAATTAGATTGRCAGAAGTTTTCCTGGTACAGACAGAGATAGAGAATATCATGCCCTTCCACAAACAGCCTCCAGTGATAACTTTACTTGTTGTTTTATGAGAGAAAACATCTGGTGTTTTAGCTTTGAAAATACGACCATTAGAGATAAAACAAAATAACCACAACTAAAACAGCTGACAGCTTCTGCACTGTTCTATTAAAATATAAAGTGAAAAAAAGAAAAAAAACACAGTTCTCGTACATTTCCCCTTTGCTGACCTAAAAATTGGTTGCGTAATCCAAAAATGAAAAGCAAAGTGTGAACCTTAATGCAAAGTTAGTCCTTCAAACTGATTGCAATGCTTTGATGCATGTTTCACTGCATTTTGGTGGCTTGTCTGTGAAAATGAATGTGCAAAGTATTTTATTTGAATGTTTGCCAAGAAGTGTATTACGGCTAATAGACCTTTTCTGTGTTGAGTCGTAATATAAACCAAATGTTATACATGCTCGTAAAGACAAAATATAAACGCTCCTACAGTGGGGTTATAACTGGATCCACATAAGTCTCAGCAGCTCAAAGCCCAGGGCAGACGAGTCACCGGGAGGCGTCATGGAAGCTTCAAAGGAGAGGCGTTTCCTGGACTTTTAGGACCGGAGCCAGAGGGAGCGAGCAACAAGTGTCTGTCAGACTACCTGGTGGCTGCAGGCTCCATCAGCCTGGGATCCTGTGGTCACTTCACTTCTAAGAACATCTTTCTAAACATAGTGTGGTGGGCAGGCTCTGTCAAGTGGTGCACTAAAAGAAGGAAAGAGAAAGAGTTCCTGATAAGAGAAAGACAAACACTGTCAGGTCAAAAACACAACTGTCCAGGGGCGGAGCTAGACTTTTTTTGCAAGGGGTGGCCATGGTGATTTTTTAAGGAGCCACATACAAATAAAGCTCTGTGGATTTAAAACGTCAAGATGGCTGCCACAGATWATTTAAAGTGGCTTGAATTCAGCTGTTTCAAGAAATACTGAGCTGAAATTTTCTGTGATTGTAGCTAAAAATGACATAAAGCATTAGTCACAACCTATTATTCAGCCATTTTTAGACATACAAAGCTAAAGATTAGTGTAGAAGTAACCAAGCACAATCTTTAACAATKATCTAAATCCTATTTTTAAAAAAATCAAGATGACCACCAAAGCTAACTTTAAAAGGCTATAACTCAGCTACTATAATTTAAGACTTATTGAGAAATTTGTTGTGGAGTAGCTGAATGGTTACATGCTGATTACCAATGCTAATTCCAAATTAAGCTAACCACTTATGCTGATTTTACAAAGGGCTATAATTCAGCTATTTTAGGACACACAGCTAAAATAAAAATGCAAATACAAAATTAATTATTTAGGGGTGGCACCAGGGCTGGCCAATCAGGTGCCACTCCTCTAGCTCTGCCTCAGCATCTCCACCCAGGCGAGGGGGACTTCTTATTGGTTGCCACTCCACCAGTCATCATTGCTTCAAACACTTTCAACTTYTTTGCTCTCCAGTTTTGCTGTCTTCTGCAGGTGCTGTGTGTGAGTCACTTGGATGCATGCGAAAGTTTTATGTTGAATAGTYACATGACATGCAATCTGTGACCACATCTAAAAAATTTAGCGTTAGACAGCTGTTGAATCCATCCACACTGCTACAAATAATAAGGCTTGTGTTCTGTGTGTGGCTGTACCATTGAAATACTCATATTAGTAACTAGATTAAACAAACCAAACAAAATTGCAGGAACAGGAACCTCCTGAAGATTGGTTCTTGTATAAGTTTAAGTGGGCCAAAGGGGCAAAATAATTATAAAGATACACCTTTATTATTGTTTTTTGCTTATTCGTATGTAGCTTTCACTTTGATGTTGCATTTTCTCTTCTAATATTCATAACAGCTTTAATTAAAAGTAGTTATTTGATGCCTAAAAAAACATTTTGTTTTACATTTTATTAGTATTTGGCAGATGAAGTAGATTCACTTCACTGCACTTAAATATGTTTTTGAGGAGTATTTTTAAATCATAACTTTTAATTTTATTTTGTTACATTCAAAACGTTATGATTATACTTTTATTTGGTTACTTTAAAACTGAACACCTAGTTACATGCTACAAATTTAAATATGACTAGAACTCATCGTGAAAGGAGTTGTTTATGCACTCTCTAAAAAATTAAGTGTTGAATTTACCTAACCAGGTATTGAATTAGAGACCTCTTTGCACTACTTAGGCCACTGCCTGGCTCTGAGTGGTCAAAGGAAAAGAATTCTTGGGGACCCCTTTATGGATCCTGAGAAGCTCAGAACACTGAGTGTTTCTGTCCTTCATCCGAGGGACAAGAAGGTTTGAATGAAGACCAGTGTCTTTTTGGGGAGAGCAATGGACCCACTTAGGAGGCCTCCGCTCATACGGATTTTATATCCATCCCCACTCACCATAACCATACCTAACCAGGTTATGTCAACAGGTTCCACTAACTGAGATGAGTAACTGTAAAGTAATTTACACATTTTATTGTTTTTAAGTACTTCATTTAACAAGGCAAGTCCCAAGTCACAGATTTTTTTTCCAAGGGAGGCCTGGGCCTGAAGGCAACCTACGTTTTTAGGGGTGGGGGAAACCAGAGTATCCAGAGAAAACCCACGCAAGCACAAAGAGAACATGCAAACTCCACACAGAAAGGCCCCAGGTCCGAACCAGGGACCGAACCCAGGACTTTCTTGCTGTGAGGTGTCAGTGCTAACCACTGAGCTGTTGTGGCACCACTTTATACAACTCTGGTATTTGGTAGCAACGCCTTTAAACTGTATAACTTGGGTCAAATGTTTTAAGTTTCCTTCCACAGCTTCTCACAATAATTTGTTGAAAATTGGTCCCCCTCCTCCTTACAGAACTGGTGGAATTGAGTAACGTTTGTAGGCCACAAACCTGACTTTTCAGCTCTGCCCATGTACTTTCTCTGTGACTGAGMTCAAGGCTTTGTGATGGTTGCTCCAAATTAAGGACTTTGTTGTCCATAAACAATTTTGTAACTAATGTGGCAAAATGCTTGGGGTCATTGTCGATTTGAAAACCCCATTTGCACCCAAACTTTAACTTCCTGTCTGGCACATTGAGATGTTGCCTTTATATTTCTACATAAGGATTTTTCCCATTGATGCCATTTATTTTAAGTGGATTGATCCCTCCTGCAGTAAAAACACCCCCCACATCATGATGCTGCCTCCCTCGTACTTCACATTTAGGATTGTGTTATCAGATTTGGAAGTTTCCTCCTCTTTCCTCCAAATGAAATTATGGTCATTGTGGCCAAATGCTTCAATTTTATTTTCATCAGACCACAGGATACGTTTCCAAAAAATATGATCTTTGAACTTTTGCAAACTGTAATTTTTAATTTTTATGTTTCTTTTAGAATAATGGTTAATTTCTCACTGAGTGGCCTTTTGGCCCATGCCTGTTGAGGTCATGTTACACTGTTGATAATGACTTTCTGACCAATGTCAACGGCATCTTAACAAGGCCAGTTCATTTTATTTTGGGCTTGATTTGCACATTTCACACCAAGACAAGTTCATCTCAGGAACACAAAGGTAGTCTTCTTTCATGTTCAAACAGATGAACCCKCGGGCATCCGGAAGTTGTACATAAAGACGAAGTACCGGTAATTCAGAGGTTAATTCTCTTCCTGATACCTTGGCTGATTTCTTTTTTCATTCGTGATGTCACACAGAGAAGCAGTGTGTTCAAGGTGTRCCTCCAATTAACTCAAAATAATATAGATGACAATTTCAATAGCTTCTAAAACTATGAACATCTGGGCTTCCCCAGAGAGTTTCAATAAGTGTGTACTTGTGACTTTGAATGAAAAATTCTCCAAAACTAATTTCTCGCATTCATTTTTCTGGCATTTAGCAAAAGGAAATAATTTTGGGAACCCTTAACATAAAACAGAGTGGGTTTGGACTGATATAATGTCAGACAGTAAGAAAAATATGGTATTTTCACAGTATATCTGGTTTAATTGTATGTTTAAGTTTTTCCATTTAGTTATTTCAAGTAACATGAATTAGTTGAAACAAAACCGTTAAAGAACCAAAACGCTCAAGATTTGCCAACAATCATTAAGAAAACGAGTAAGCAGAGTGAATGATCAGTTTAAAATAATCAAATTTAAGTACGGTTAGATCAAAGTAAGCTTTCTTGTTGTACTCTGCTTTGCCTTCACTTTTGGTGACAGGATTAACCACAGCTAAGCATATTCATGTTCCAAAACAAACAAGGGAATAAAAGGAGTAAAACTCCTTCTGATGTCTAAATATTCCCTGAGGCAGTTATGTGCCTCTTCCAATTCCTTTACTTCTATTTTCTCAAATTTTGGCTGGTATTCACTCACTTTCTGCCAGTTTCAGTTTGTTCATTTCCAATATTGTGCACACAAACAGCATTCCCATGACCACAGACACAGTATAAGTAATACAAGGAGTATGCTTGTGTGTTGTGATGTCTGCTTGTATTGCTGTGTGAGTCACTGACATTGGTTCAATCAAAGGACAGCAGAATAAAATGCTCATATAGTGGCAATAGAACAAAATATTGTAATAAAATTTGTGGATCACACGGGCAGAAAAAAATTGCCTTAAAAAGTCAGAACTTTCAAAGAATTACTGCGTACCCAGGAAGTTATGAAAATAAAAACCCTTTATTGACACATAAAATTCATGAAACTGTCCTCAAGAAAAAAAAAACTGAGCTTGTGGTGCTGTTAAAAGTCCTGGTGGATGGATTTTGTTGGGCATTGACTGGATCAGCTCTACACTTTGACCAATGTAATACATGTTAATTGACATGCATGTAATTGCAAACACCTGCCCCTTGTTAGTCTCACATAACAATATTACATGTGTTGGATAATGTTTTTGCATTTTCTTCAATGTAATTTAAAGAATTCATACAGTAACCCTGCCCTCTTTAGGCTCTTTCACAAGACAGCTCAAGTCGAGACTTGGATGCCTTCTGGCCACCTCGGTGTGACCTTCTTAAGGGTCTGTGGCCAACCCACCCCCAACACACCTACTGTGTCACAAAACAAGGYAGAACAGAGTCAAAACTGAATATGTGAAAAGGCAAGCCAGGGTGATGAAGTGATGCTATACTGTTTGTGTGACCAGCCAGTTACAGGATTAAAGCCATTCCACAGAACTGTTTTGTGAAAAAGCCTTTTACTTTTCAAACAGGCGGCAATGTGTGGACTTGTCTCTGGCTCCTTTTTCGTTTCTCTTAAACACCTACAGATATGAGGTGAGGAAGAGGGCAGCAGCCCACTAGACTTGTAGGAACTGACAGCTTTGTGGGGAACAAACCACAAAAGTCAAAACAGCTGGTTAAAAGTGAGCAATTCGGGGTTAAAAGTTATAGGTCAGGGCTAAGATAGTCAACACTAATGAATAAGTTTAGTTTGGAAAGAAGGAAGTGTTTACAGAATGCAGTCTTTCAATAAAAAAGTACACTTTTACAAGGCAGTTCTGTGAAATGACCATAAAAAGCAATCTGTCTTAAAGCTGCCATTTGTTCATAAATAACTAAGGATTTTACATAAAGGAGCATTTTAGAAAAATTTATTTTTAGAGGAAGGATTTTACATCAAATCAAGAACATTGTGGACCACCCTGACCATCCTTTCCATGAGGCTGTCATAGGAAAACAGAGTGTCTTCAGTCGGAGGCTTCTTCAATTTTGTTGTAATACAAACCGCTACAAAAGATCTTTCCTGCCCACAGCCATGACCATCTACAATAACACTTTAGTTAAATGAGTTACAACAACATCTAATTTCCCTTTGGGATCAATAAAGTATTTTTGAATTGAATTGATCTAAGCATATTCCATAATAGATGTGAGCTTTCAGAATTAAACCAAAAATTGAAAAATAAAAATAAAAAAATCCTTGATGCAAAACTCAGCTATGTTGTCATGAAGCACATACAATAAATGCAATTTTTCTCTCAAGGTCCTGTTATAATAATGTTTTAAATATATAAAAAGGTTTTTTTTTACTTTGTAGTGGGACAGGACTTTCATACAGTATCATTTCGGAAACATGAAAAACTAACTCGGTTTACTGAGCCTTTTTCTGGTTAACCAAATTCTTCTGCTTACTGTATGGTCACTGTGAGTCACTGTCATTGTGTTTATTGTTGTGCTTTTAGACCCTGGGCTGTGTGTGTGGCTGAGTATATCATCACTACATCACATCCTTGTGTTACAACGCTTGGTTTATACGTTTTGACATGTCGGGAAACTGRGTTGTTTGAGCTTTTCGGAATCCATTGACTGGACTGTCCATTAAGATTGAGTTGGGGAGGAGGGGCTGTTTACACAATGCATTCTTCCAGTGAAGGGTCCTCATAAAGATAGGTGTCCAAACATGTRTTTGTGTCTTTGCATCTGACACTAATGGGCTCAGCATTAGTTGATGAAGACTTCTGTCTAAACATCCCCCTGGGGGTTCTCAATGGACAGCATAAACGCCATTTACATAATGAAGAGATGGAAAGACAATACACCACCTTACCTCACCCCCCAGCACGTAAAGCTTACAATCACATGCTGATTTGAAATTAAATAATGCTTAAGAGGTTTCAATTTCATGCAATGTCACTGTCTATCCTCCCCATCCACAGCAGGAGTCACATGTTTGTACACCAACTACAATCTGCTGCTAAATGAACCAAAGCGCCCTCCTCTAAACAGCCTTTGGCTTTCATTAAGTAGCCCTCCCAGGGAGGTAAATATTTGTTCTTTATCTGTTTCTACCATTCTGCTGACATGTACGTTTCTCCCTTCCTCTTCTTCTAAAATACTTCCAGTCTCGTCCCTTTATTTAATGCTACTTCATCATCTTCAATAGAATGTAAGCAAAGAGCTGGGAAGGGCAAAAAAACACTTCAGGTAAACATTCAAAGAGCTGTCTAAACACGTCAGACAAGTAACCATCAGTGGTGCGCACGCCCACATGGCACTCTGAGTGAAGCAGCTGTTTGACAACACGCACTAAACTTAATGACATCCTGAAGAATGATTTAGGTCTCGTCTTTAAATGTTTTTCTTATCATTCACCTCTAATACTGCTTGTAAGATTTTAAACTTGATGCCAAAACACAAAAATGCACATGCTCTCTCTCTCTCTCTCAAGGCAAGAAAATTATTACATCAGAATCTAAAACAATTACAAACCCAAAAAGTTTTTTTAACTAAGGATTTTGCTAAACTGAACATCACTCAAAGCCCCATTTAATCCCATGTTAGGAAAAGGAAATGATGTCACCTCGTCAAACCTGCAGAGAATGTTGTCCACCTAAATTCAACCTATAAGGAGGACATTAATCTGAGAAACATATAGGCTAAAGCTAACTTCTGATGGACAAATTGAGACTAAAGCAGAGATTTTTTTAAATTAAGGACATCGTGTTTAACAAATCCTGTGATGGACTTGCGACCTGTCCAGGGTGTACCCCGCCCCTCGCACTCTGACTGCTGGATATGGGCACCAGTGACCCACGCAACCCTGAAAAGGAAGAAGCGTGTACAGAAAATGGATGGATGGATGGATGTCTAACAAATTTAATACCTCTCTTCATGCTGGATACACCATCGCCACAGTAAAATAAAGTAGAGGCAACATCTCTGTCTCTTTTAAAGTCAGATGACCCTGATCATGGCCAAGTGGTGTCGCATTTTATGAACTGGTGTAAGTCACCCTTTTTTAGACATAAATGTCAGTAAAAACCAAAAAAACATTGATTATTGATTTCAGGGGAAAAGGTTTTATAGTTTTATGAGAATGTTTTATAGCTGTTTTATTGAATATGTTCTTACTTTTTCATATACATC
>NW_013952605.1:785999-799608 GCF_001266775.1 Austrofundulus limnaeus
GAACATACCCACTAATAAAAAAAATCCAAAGGCTTCCCTTCATTTTTCTCTCAAAAACAACCAATGGCAAGTTGTTAAATATTTGTTTAGGCTCTTTGGTAATTTGACTGTATGGTGTGTTTAACCTTTTTTATCATTACAGTAATATCTTAGAGATATACCTTCTTACGTTTAAGTTTGGCACCACAAACTTTGACTCATCCTGCTGTTGTGAAATGGAAACAGTGAGTTTATGAGCACCGACACACTACAGCCTCCTATAAACTGAAGAAATAATATCTATTTTTAAAACATCCCATCATGGCCGAATGGTCACATTGATTGGTTATCATAAAGTGAGCATTTTTATTATACTGTAAGTTGATCAGGGGTCTTTTTGTGGATGTTGGCTCAAAGGGAATCTGAAATCCTATAATGGTTTCTAATGTTAAGGAATGTGGCTTCTTTAAACCCTAAATAAGGCTTGAACAAATGAAAGGAATCTATGCTTTTTTATGGTCAGGAAGCTGCAATATTATCCCCCAAACTTCACCTCGTTTCACCAGTCGTTCTGCAAAGCATGCAAATGTTCACCTCTGGCTCTGTTTACGTAAATGTTAAAGAGCTATGTTTAGCAGCATAACTGTTATGAGTTGGCACTGGAATTGAGCCCCCGGGGAGAAAATGAGAGGAGAAACTGAGAGAAGATGAGAGGCTTCTGGAGGCTGCCATTGCTCAAATGACAGGGTGATAGTGCCTACAAAAGCGGTCCCAGACGCTGTCACAGCTCACAAGCTGACAGAGAAAAGACTTTTGTCTGCAGTAGGTGACTGATTTCAGAATGGGAATGGTAGATTCTCTGTCGCTCACCTGGTAAATCACAGGCTCCTCACAATGAGTCAGTTTCTTTTCTTTAGCTAGTCTGGTTTGCAGTTTTCTGTAGTTCATTCCAGTAGTGGGCACCGCCATTCTGCTAATCAGCTAATAGTGGAACTAGCTTCTCATTTAGCAGATTAGCCTTTATTGCTAACTTTGGAAACTGCTAGCAGACGAATAAACTTCTACTAATAATGTCCACTAAAATATTCACAAGTGTTAAACTTCCATTTTTATACCATTTATTGCTAATTAAATAAATACTATCCCCTCTTACAAGCAGTGCTGTGTGTCGTGCACCATGCCTGTCGCATCTTTGGCTGCTGAACTTCAAGCTAAGACCATCAAAAATAAAAAAACATTTAACAATAACGAATACAAAAATTCACTATGTATAAAATATTGTAGTGAAATATTTGCTATTTGTTGTTTAATTAACTTCAAACGTTTTTAAAAATGACATCCTACTCTGTAAGCAAGGCAGTGAGAAGTGGCAGCTTTGCGTGATGTGCAGCAGCTTCAGTGAGTCTGACCTCTTGTCAGTGCTTTGTAAAAGGGGAGGGCCTCAACGCACCACTCGCTGCTCACTGAGGAAAGTGCCAGGAAAGTGCAGTCGCCAAGGTCTCCACTGGGAAAAGTCAGTAAATTTGACGCTTTTTGGGAAAACAGTCATTAGAGGGGACTGAAAACTCTGAAAGGGTTAAACTAGAAGTTAAACAGAGCTACAACTCTGGTTTGGATTGGCTTATTTGCCACAGATGATCCCACCCACTTTCAAATTAAACCAATAGGAAAACCAACACCAGGTTTGTGACAGTCCCACCAGTCTTCAACTGGAAGGTGATGCAGATGTGTACGGTTAGCGTTAGCTTCCACTAATTTTGTAATCTGTTTGGAGCTTTAGAGTTAGTGGAGTTAAGAGTCTTCTTTGGGGCAGCTGTGGCAGAGTGGTTAGGGGAGCCATCCTGGAACTAGAAGGTCGCCGGCTCGATCCCCGTCCAGCTATCTCAGTTGTTGTGTCCTTGGGCAAGACACTCCACCCCTAATGCCTCTGATGTGTGTCCCATCAGTGTATGAATGTGATTGGCACTGATTAGTCTCCATAGATTATTGTACTTGGTAGCTTTGTAGAGACCTATTAGAGTCCTGTGTGAATGGGTAAATGAGGACACAGATTGTAGTGTGAAGAGCTTTGAGTGTCCTGGATGGATAGAAAAGTGCTGTTTAAGTACAATCCATTCTTTAGTGGTTAGTAAACTTAACTTTTTGGTTAGCTGTTCCTACCACTGGGGCATTCCCTTTTATATCCCCTCTCTAACCTCAGTCAGTTTCCTGTGTTAGTTCTCAACCAGCCAGCAACCCTCACCTGTTCCCAGTCTCTAATTAGGTCAGCTGTTCCCAATACTTCGTTAGCTCTGCTCCATAAAACCAGTTTGCTGCCACCACAACCTCAACAGATCCTCATCAAGTTTTATCATATTTCCCTGAGCTTGTCCATTTTCACCGCCTTAATGGCATTTTGTTTTAGTTTGTTTTTCTTTTCTTGTGGATGTATATGAGATAAGAGATGAGTGACAGAATTTTTTTACTTCAATGAATTAGAAATGTATGAATGTTTGTTAAAAACAAATTCAATTTTGTGCCAAAAGAGAAGAGCCTGTAGTTGAAGTCAGCATGTTTCTGTTCTCTGAGTTGTCATAAAGCTCCATCAAGCYAGTTGAGACGAGTTTTGAGTTTTGAAATGACAGGTTTGAAGCTCCTGGAAAGACAATTTGTGGAAAAAGTTCCTGTTCCAGGAAGACACACAACTGAGAAAGGCRCTGTCACTGAAAGGTTTTGCATGTGTGGTTTTCTTTATCCTCGTCACAGGTTACTGTTTGGATGAAGCATTGGTCACCAAGGACTTAAACTATCAGGTATAAATGTACAATGTGTCACCAATCCTTTTTTAAATCTTCAGCACAGGTTCCAAACGTTAATTACGTTGGGAAACCGTTCCTGGGTGGAGAGCAGTGATCATTTTTATGACAAATGCCTCTAGCAGTGTAGCACAAAAACTCAACTCYAAAAAGAAAAATGTGTCCAAACACGGGTGTCAGAAACTACATGTTTGATTTGGCCTTTTACAAGCTCATAATGTAGCACAACACCTTGTAATGTTTCCAGATCATCAAACTGAATTAGGAAGATGTCAAAGAAGGACATAATGGAGATGGCAGCCTGTAAGTTTTCCTGTTGTTCATAAAACATAGTTTAATTGGGTTTGATAAATGATTTTTCTTATTGCCTTTTTTTTTTGTTAAGCACAAAAGTCACAAAAATTGCCTGCAAGTTATTAAAACTTAAGTTMGGTTTCACCAAAACAACTTCAGTATAATGAATAAGTTATGTGTGACTCTGACTGTGAGCTTGTTTAAGGGTCAACTATTTATTTTTATGAGCAGATTTAATAATTGCACAAATTCAGTCCATATTCCATGGGGTTAATTAACTCTTGGCCAGTTTCTATGTCTCTCTTCCTCCTGACTGTTAWTAACATTTACTGGAACCCAAATAATGCTTAGATTCAATTACACCCTGAACTCTTGCACACAGTTTGGTGATGAATGGGGGAAAACACAGACAAGGCAGACTCACCCCACGTTGATACCTCCCACCTAACCTTTACAAAATGACCACAGTSAACTATGGACAATGTAGGCCTATCATTTACCATCTGCATGTTGCTGTGGGTGTAACTTACAATCATAGGTATTTTCTATACTACACCACACAAAGTATTTTCAAATCACACATTAAGTCGTAAGGTTCACATAAAGTTGCATGATGTTACACTTTGGTTTGGCCCCTGTTAGTCACAAACCAGTGGATGTTTTTTTTTCTCTGTCTTTCAAGCTAAATGCACACAGTCTCTTCATCATCTCATTGTGTGGTAAGTCTTCTCCCAAAAACTCATAAAGTTGTGGCTTTGTTAAAAAAAAGTGTGTGGGGGGGGTGTACATTTTTGAACTTCTCAGCACCTTGGCTTATGGCAAACATGAAAGTTCAAGTGTTTGTGGCAAAAAAAAGTCAACTTATTAGTCAAGAATTCAGAAAATGGAGACTCTTCATAGAATCATCACGACAAGAACCTGAACATTTTATTTTATAAGTWCAACTCACTACGTGGATGGGTGACCTGACCGGGATGTTTGTCAACTTTGAAAAAGGTCTGAAGGGCTATTTTAGCCATTTTTAATCATGTTTAGAGGTAGTTTTGAACCTAAAAGTGCAGAACCAAAACTAAGAACTCGAAGGTAAARGTAAAGAACTAATTTATTTACAAAAAGAAAAGAAAATGCTGACGATGCAGCAAAAACACTGGAAAGAATCTGAAGAACAAGAAGGAGGACAAAACCATGAACGGTTTACAAGCACAATGCACGGACGCTGGACAAAGCAGATACTTAATGAGACACCAAACGAGAGTGAAAAGCACCTGAGGGAAAGATGGAAGTGGGCTGGGCACGAGCTGAAACTGAACAACTGAGGGTTGATAAATGGATGAATGCTTGGTAAATAAAAACAGAAGTCTATCTACAAGAAGGCTGAAGCAAAACAAGAAACACAAAATAAGATCTAAACTGAATAGTGTGTGATACAAGGAATGATAAACACATGAATCATATAAAGAAAAACATAACCATAAAGGGAGACTAGGAATCTAACACAAATAACCATAACTCAATAACCAAAACACAAGGACAACWTTAAAGCTGAGTTCTGTAAGAAAGCTATAAAGAATTAAAATCTTACCTGCAGTAAACCACTTCAGTTTGAAAATGTGTGGCAGGATGTGACTGAACAACTAAGTGGATTACTGTTGTCTTGACAAAGTTTCCTAAAGAAATTTGTGGTAAGTAAAGCTGACACTTGTTTTGAGCTTCTGCMCCCCATCCCACAAATGCCTGCTCCTWACAAATGTGGCACCATTTAAAAGTGAAATTAACMGACTTTCCAACAGTACAAGATTCTTCGTCAAGACATATTGTTACAACAGACAAATAATCTAACAAACACAAATTTTCTTACTTTTTGTGCTGAGTTTATGTATCAGTTTTTAYAGGATAAAAAGCTCAAACATCTTCACAGTACAAAATGTAGAACAAATCTGTCGGCATGTGTGATTTTGTTTGTAGTTTTAGGTGTTTTTGGATAAAATTTATTTAATGTTTTTATTTTAACGGCCCTTGTATTTCCTCTGTGTTATTATATATTAGTACTTTTTCACTTCATCTCAGTCAGTTTTTCTCCTTCACAGTCAACAAGAGAATCACACAGACATCAGTCTTTCCATCATAGCTCTGCTTCAGCTTGTATCTGCCGTCAYAAAGATATGTTGTCCCTGTGTTGATGCTGGAACTCAGTGCTCAACTTGCAGCAAGTTTTACCCTTAGAGGTGTGTATCATGACTGGACAATGTTGGCTTTTATCACTGAGGAGAAGAAAAAAAACACAAGTTCAGCTTTCCTGGGGTTCTATTTCTCAGCAACAGGAAGTCTTGTGGCATTTGAAGCTGTAACCACAACTTGCATGCCTCTCCATCCTGACCCAAACCCTAACTTTGATGAAGGTAATTGAGAGTTGGTTCCATAAAAATGAAAAGGTAGAGCCGCCTCASTGAGGTATAATCAATGGGTGCAGTAAAAGCAAGAAAAGGAACATAAAGTCGGGGGTTGTGTCAAAACACAAAAATAGAGAAGTTTGAAGTTTCAGAAAAAATAAGGAAATTAATTCATCTTTAAAAAAATGTAGCAAGTTCTTAGCATTATTGCCACTTTAGTTTATTTATGTTTGTATGTAGTAAAAAAATCCAAGCAGCAGAAGGAATGAGAGTCTGTAAAGTCTGCTGGCAGGCTGCTCCGGGCTGTAACAGGATATCATAATGAGCCGGCCCTCCTGCTGTTCATGTCTTCCTGTCTGAGCTTTGCCTGACACAGTTTACCTGAAGAAAACTCTCTACTTTTTTCTGTCTTTCTCTCAGTTTTTGTTCATTTGAATCTTTGTGTGTGTGTTCTTGTAACAATCAGCCAATACAGGGATCTTAAAACAGTAAAGAGCAACAAGACGTTAAAAGGCCAACAATAAGTCAGGTCAGTTTAATGTTATCCTTTTAAAAGATTCTAAAAAAATGGCTTGTTATGCTTAAATCCAGGRCCTAAAAGACAAASTAATGTCTCTGTTATTATGAATTCATGTCAGAGAATTAACAAAAGACACACATGTTTGTATTCTTCCTTTAGGAAACAAGGAGACTTATCAGGACTGTGTGTGTCGTGGCAAAAGGTGGGGGTTTGGGGGCTGTTGGTGGAGCTACCATGGAGACAGACATGCAGGCGAATGAGTTTCATTAACGGAGCACTTAGTGGGCTCCCGTCACTCACCCTGCTACTGGAGCGGAACACCACAGAACAGCTAAACGTGAGGAAGTCTGGCAACACGCAGCATCAAAGTGTGAGACGCACTTCTGAAAAACAAGCCCCAGTAAAAATAAACAGCTGAAATCCCACTTTTAGCAAAATCCCTACTGACAYATTTTATGAAATTCATACTAATGTRAGCATTTTAGAGKTTTTTTTTTCTATTYAGGAAATATATTTATASGATCCTCTTTGTTAGCTAAATAAAAACATCTGGAAGACTCACGTTTTGGTTTAATAGCTGTTTATTGATGATAAAGCTGTTTTTAAAACTTTAATGTGAACAGATTCGGTGCATCCCCCTATTTCAACTCAGAAAATGAATGTTTTACATTGTTAAATTTTGATGTTTCTATCAAACTTTATTATTGTGAAACGTCAAAATCTTATAGGTCAAATATGCAGTATGTATACTTAAGGGCTCGACACACGGGCAGTGACAAACTACAGCGATTAACGGCTGTCATCGCAGCCAGGGTGAAACCTGACACATGGGACGCGATAGCGATCGCAGCGTTGCGAATCGCGCTCTCAGGTCGCTTGTCTTCACAAAATTTGATTGGTTCTTGACTCTGAAGGCGTAAAGTTGATTGGTTCTTGACTCTGAAGGCGGGTGTGCATTACGGACGTGTAAACTAAACAAATCTTGCGATGCTAATGATATTGAAAAACAAACACACATCAAGATACAGTTTTATGAGKAAAAACTTACCATAAACTTCACYCTGGTGCCAATAAATTCCCACAAAGCTTTTTAGTAATCACTTGGTGAAAGTGTTAGCTAACGGCAGTGTGTAGCATACTCTCCTCTCATTGATCAGTCAATGAAACCCTCACTGATTGGTTGTATGCTAAGCGACAACGACAAAAGTTCAACATTTTTCAACTTTCATATGTCGCGTTGCAAGCTYGCGTGTGCACGTGTACGTGTACGAGTGCGAAATTTCACATGCACTATTTTCGCCGGTCGCTTAGCTGGAGGAGGGCAAGCGATTGTTGCCTCACCGCACAGGCTCCATAGGAAATGAATGGAGAGCGAGCGACGTCGCCTCCCGTGTGTCGAGCCCTTYACTGTGCTGTTAAACAAAAAATTTACTAATGGGTCATGAGAATGTGTGAACAACTGAACAAAAGTAGAGGTGCTTTGCTAAATGCTGGTCTGGAGTCCACACCATTTAAGTTGCCCATCCCTGAACTAGACCATGCAATGTTCAAAACATAATAACAAAAATGATTTACAAGCYTCTGTTAAATTATTACATCAGTGCAGCTCAGATTTGTAAAGTAGCATCGCTGAGTAAATTCCAAGACCTCTGGAAAGGGTCRTAACAGCTGTTGAACACAGTGGTGGGGGGTTCATGATTTGGGGTTGGGTTTCCAACCACAGGATCCATCCATCATGAGCTTGCAGAGTTGACCGTAAATGTTTCAGATGTGAAGCCATCTGTTGGACCTCTGAAGTTTGGTCCAAACTGGGTCACGCAACAAGATGTTGATCCCAAACACAGCAGCAAATCCTGCAATAATGACGTTGAGAAAGAAATGCAACAATGCTGCAAYGACCAAGGGCCAGACCTCAACCTGACTGGTGGGACCTTAAAAGGGCTGTGCAGAAACCTCGAACCAAAGCAACCTGGCAAAAAAAAAAAGAAAAAGGCATAATTCTCCTTCATGACGTGAGAGACTGATAGGTGGTGTGATCTGAGTGGGTGCTGGTTGGATGAAGGATCTAAATGCAGGAAACTGGAGCAGACAAAAGCCTATGACWAGTTTCTTTTATGCAAACAAAGAAGCCACCAAATGAAGATATCTATAAAATGAGAAGCAAGAGACACTTTAATTAAACAAAAGACTGCTGATAAAACAGAGAACACACCTAAAAATGGTGGATGACACACACAAGGAGCTGAYAAGGGCAGTGCAATTTATTCTTTATGTGTTTTCATAAAATAAGTGTGTTCACCCTCACGCTGCTTACAAAGTTTATGGAAATTTACAAAATATATATGTAGTGTAAAAAAACACAACTCTCAGCAAACCTAAGGTTCTGCATGGTTCCCTGTGGGTGTCCTGAGGCATTGCCAGGTGAAAGAAGACRTAAGAAAACCAAAGATGCTCCTCTAACTAAATGCCTGTTCACGGGGCTCTCATGATACAGAGGTTATTAGACCATCCACCTCACAAAATTCTGATGCAAGAGTTCACTTCTCCATGACAAATCTTGAACAGGCTCTCCTCAAATCCAGTCATAATTCAGTGAAAAACGTTCTTACAAAATGTGCAGCAAATCAAAGTTAAACCTGGATGCAAGTTACATCACCTACAACTTAAAAAAATGCTCCCATGTCGGAAATCCCAAACAAAAACTCTAACTCAATTACAAAGTGCTTCACTTTCAGTTCTCCTGCCAACCAGATTCTCTGCTCCTGAAGGGGTAAACTATCCCAGATTTGATTATACAACAGCAGATTAGGTTCCTGAGGAGTTCTCTGCAGGTCATGAGAACTATTTTAGCCCCAGAACRTCAGTGTCTGACTCTTAATTGAATTATTTAAAAACTAGCCAAGTTGAAACTCTTCTTTTTGTCTGTCTTAGACCACACAGCAACTTTCCTTAGTGTGTAAAACACGGCAGCGTTCAGTGAGAATTCAGAAAGCTCACCGCAGCGTGGCCATGAGAACAGAAAGAAAATGTGGAAAATCAATCCAGAATGTGGTTTTTTTWATTCATGTTTCATTTCAGATCATCTGAGGCTGATGTTTCTATTCTGTGCTGACCGTTTACAGAAGTCCTGCTGCAAATGCTTCTGAAAATTACAGAGAAAGAAGTAAACCAAGCTGGGACTGAAAAGTTTGAACACAGAATTGTTTGGCAGCTAATCACACCCTAACCTGMACAAAATCCAATAAAAACATCACTCATTTCAGAAAATCTCCTGCTAATTTTTAAAAAACAACTTGATCTAAAGTCTCTGTTGATGAATACAATCCATGTTGCAGAGATCTACAAGATTCTGGCCTTACGGGTACCCCAGCCCTTTTGGATCAAACAGCGATYACCCCCCTGTGTACAGCCGAGGGGGGAGCCTTCCTGTCAGTGCTAATCACACCTCATCTGGTTTCTGTTTGCAGCTTCCCAGGTCGGCTCAGTCGTGTTCTTCAGCCTCTGCCTGCAGTTTAAAGTAGACATGTGCTTTTAAATCCTTCTTTTTTTTATTTAAATCATTCAGTTGGGGTCTATATAAAGTAGAACTGCAGCGCTTTGAAATGAATTCCTCATTATTGTAACTCTACAAGCCCCTCTCRCCCCTTTTCTGAGGTGTGTCTCAGATCAACTCGTTTTGGGGCTGTCTCTTTGCGTCACATCCTGCCCCCCCACCCCCACCTTCCAGAGCAGTCCTATCTCATTTAATAGAGAGCTTTGCGACTTTATAACAGCATATATAGGAAATTTTGTGACTGATTAACTGAATTTTGGATACAGTTTTAAATCTTATAGTTTGTGATAAGTTGTAGGCATTTACTTTAATTGTTAGAAAAATCAAAAAGTCTTTAGCTTGATAGTTTTTATAGCTCACTTCCTGTTTTTAGAGGTATGACATAATATCCGGGGTGGGACAAATTTCAAATTTAAAAAGAGAATCCATATACACAACAAAATGTATTTAACAGCTAAAATGTGGATTTTGCATGCTACTGTATGTCTCCTGAAAACAAAATAAAGTTTATTGTGTTTATTTGTCATGCATCAAATAAATCAGTCATCGGTTTATTTGATGAAACTGCACAAAAGTTGAGACGTTTTTCATTGTGTTCTTGTAGTGCCTATGTGAAACAGTAAATTGTTCTGATGTCGACAGGTTTCTTTACACAGTATTTACACACACAACAAGCCTGTGGGCTTACATCACAAGCAGCAGATGGGGATGAGATGGACAAACATGTTTCTGTCCTGAAGACAGTCAAAGAGCTAAGTTGGGGGTGTCCAGTCCTGGGCCTTGAGGGCTACCATCCTGCATGTTTTACTTGTTTCCCTGCTCCAACACACTGAAATAGGTGACTGAAGTTCTGCAGAAGCCTGTTAATTCTCCCAGAGCAGAGAAACCTCTAAACATGCAGGAAAGTGGTCCTCAAGGACCAGGACTTGGCACCCCTGACCCAAAGAAATGTTTTGTTAGGATCACCATGATAAGGACACAACTGTGTCTTTTGCTGGGATTAACTTAACTTTCCTGTTTTCTTTGTATTTAATCTGCACCTTTTCTGTCCCGCGTCAGTTCAGTAATTAAGAAAAGGCTTAATCCCTGTAAATATTTAACATTTTCAGGATGTACAACATACCTACATTTCTCAAATTTCCAAGCGTGTATTTAYCTGGTGCACTTCAGTTTGGCTAGGAGCAATTACAACACGATTCAACAAATACATGAGACAAAAGCAGACCCTGCATGTCATTTTCAGCAGTTAAGCCAAAAAGGACATAAACGACATGGTAAATTTTAAATCTGGTCTAAGTTACCTAAACACAACGAGAGTTGCAGCTCTGTACTTAACCAATTCATTTTTAATGGATTAGAGCAAGTGAAATTAATCTTTTTTTTGGGGGTGGGTTATATTGACAGGATCATATTTTTGTTGGGGTCATAACCCTCCTAACCCACAGCAAATTACACCCATGAACTTTTCACTTCTAGTTTTGAAGATAAAATTTTGAACTCAGATGCAGTGGAAGCCAATGAGAGTTTGGCTGTGACAACAGATGAAAAATAGCCTTTGACTAATTCTGGCACATTTACAGAAATGTCAAAGTGCATTGTCCCTTCCAAATAAGTTCAATTAAATTAAATCAATCGAGGGGATTTTAGCAAAATCCCTTAGTTTTATAAAAGTGAGAGACTGATCTGAGTAAATGAAAACAAAATGCTTACCTAMTTATGTAAAACAGTTGGAATGGGTGGAAAAATTTAGTGCTTAATTTTTGGAAAGTTTAGACAGCTCATAATTTAGTGTGTGACATCATATAAAGGCAAATCTTGTGTAACCTGTTCAAATTTTAAATGATGTTCCCAGCCCTGCTTAGCCTTCAGGTATCATTCTCACCCCACACWGAAAATTAATCTTATATYACAAGTTTCAACACTGAGCACCATTCAGACCAATAAATGACACATGGATTGACAAGTTATAGAACAATGTCACTTTTTCAGCTCATCATGTGACCTCAAAAACACAGCACCCCCCCCCCCCAATCCCACCCCCAATGCTGTTGGCCCCTGGGTTTCAGCCCATGTAATCGTTAATTTGGACAGGATGTTTCTACTATAATGTATGCCTGAGGTGGGTAAACTGGGAATTTTCACTTTTTTTTTGCCAAAATGCCATTGTTATCAATGGGAACATTCTTAGCGTTTATTGCTAATTTTGTCTACCCAGAATATCACACTATTCCTGTCTCAGACACATGTTTTGAATGTGTCTGAGACACACACACACACACACACACACACACACACACACACACACACACACACACACACACACACACACACACACACACACACACACACACACATATATATATATATATATATATATGTAATGTACTATTTTGGATTGTTTTCCCAAGCTGCAGGTGGACTGGTGACAGAAATGGAAGACTAACTAACGGCCAAATGTGATTCAATGCTTATATGCTGGCACCCTTAAAAATATTAAATAAATGAAAGCTGCACAAGCTAGCAGCTAGTGTTTTTGTTTCATCCGTTGGAAGTGTCAAAATGTGAAGACTGAGTCCAGCAAGTTCATGTGCAACAGGGCAAGTCCGAGGAAAAACAGTCGCAGTGTTCAAAATTCATAAGGATGACATCACTCACACTCCTGCTCATGAAAACAGGAAAATGGATGAAAAAAAAAAAGAAGAAAAAAATTCCTGGACTGTGCTGTGAGAACATAAAGCTCCTGCCAACAGCGAACACATCTCATGCACAGTACGATTGATGAATAAGGGCACACACACACACACACACACACACACACACACACACACACACACACACACACATACGTAGTAATACCCACCGTTCAAACATAAAGTCTGTCAGCATGACTTGAGGTGATGATTGCAGAATATTTTACATTTTCATGTCTATATTTTTTGCATAAAATATATAAATTGTAACAAAATATGCAGCCATACGACTGAACATGCTTTAAAACTATTACAGCTTCCAGTTTGAACTAAAACCGTCTTCTGACAGAAGAAGCTGCTCCCATGTGATGCTGGATTAAAGCGAAGGTAATGAGCACTTGTTTTGTTTTTCTGACTCCAACAGAGACTAGAGACTACAGCGTTCATTGTTCCTTCCTGTAGCTGCTGTTGTGTTTCACATGAGGCACTCGAGCTTAATACATTAAAAACCGAACAACTGATCATATGTTAAAACGTTTGTTTCAGCCAGTACATTTAATGTTTGGGAATATTAAATGGATATAATTCTGTCAATGTTACAGTTATGGATGTAACGTTTGGGATGTCATGCCTTTATGTGGCCCTTTAACGCCGCCATGAAAATACACCAGAAACAGGAAACAAACCCTCTCCTAAAGCTTGCACCAACACTGACTACAGCGCCATCATGCACGCTTAGRAAGACTGGCCGCTGTGGGACGAGCGCAACGCCATATTGGAAGAGACGGGCTATCAATGTAAACAATTGATGAGCACTAGATTTTTGCCTAGAATTGCATATAAATAGTGTTTTTCCGTTGATTAGTTTCTACCTGTTAGGAACACCATTCATTGCATACGCGGAACCATGATTTTGCCTGATATAATAATATGTATGGACAAATATTTCTATCAAGTCAAAATAATRGTTGTCAACAGCACCCCAAACAATATGGCCGCTCTCTGACCATAGCACCTTCAGTTAATAGAGGTGTAAATCATCAGCTTCATTACAACACAATATTATGTTTGGATGGATCACAAAGTCTGTTGTGATAYGATTTCAGTTTAATTCAACTCATAAGTCTGCAATTGATATGCTATTGATCCACATCATACACATATGATTCAGTGTTTTGCCTCAATGTGATTGAACCATTAATTATTTAATCAAAAATATTGATGCAGATTGATGTTTTGTTACAGACCTACTAGCCAGTATACCTCAATGACTTACACTTTTAATGTGATAAAACAAACACAGCAAGGTAAAGAGGATCCCCTCTGGGTTACAGGTTAGGTTAGGGGCGGGGCTATGACAGCATTATTTTAAAAGGAAACACAGACAG
>NW_013952605.1:800404-804204 GCF_001266775.1 Austrofundulus limnaeus
CATTATTTTAAAAGGTTGCATTTTGGCTGCCAACACAAAAGCACAAGGTGGCGTTTTAAAAAGTTTTCACATTGGAACCAGTTTTCAGTAAACACAGTTTGTGGGGCATCGAACAGGCTGAAACCATTTTAAAAATCTTTTGTGTGTATTCACAAAAACTGCTCTCGTGTGGATCCTCCACTTTTATTTGATAGAAATTGGATCAAATATTGATCTGACAAGTGAACCGTTAAGAAGATTAGGAAAATAAAACYGGGATCTGTTGGTGTTGCCGTACACAAGGCTTTAGTTTGTGTTTTAAATCTGTCAGTGCCGCTGAGGTTCAATGGGGTCAGATCTGGATTCATGTGTGGATCCATGTTTCTGTTTATACTTGTTTAAAATTCAAATTCTTCCTTTAATTTGGTAACTTTTTCAATTTGGTGAAGCCTTATTGTTTTTTCCCCCTGATGTTTCCAAATCATATTTATCCTGACAGAAACAGCTCAAGTGATCTTTCGAAATCAAAACAGCATTGTTGTTTTTTAAAGAGTTTACTCAACTCGTAGTTGGGCCTGTACTAAAAAAAAACGAGCTCAAGTCCCATCAAAGCCTCGTCCCTGCTGGGTCAGGCCAGGCCTCCTGTCAGCCAAATGGGACARGAGTTAAGCCAGGGCTTCCTGTCAGACTGGAGGGCTCTCAGGTTCCACTTCTGGTGTAAATTATGTCTGTCTGTCCCAGACCTGGGAGCCTGACCCCCAACATCACCATTCTGCTCGTGTGCCCACGTCTCGTTTTCACCTTTGTCACAACTGCATGAAAGAGAGGCTGGGAGCAGGACCAGATCTCCTGTTCAAGCAGAGAAGGACTGGAATGTTGGTGGCGTTTCACTTCAGCACACTGATGTTTGTTTTAGGCCGTCTTACCGTAGTACTCATGTTAATATGTTTAAACGAGCTGCCAGTGTCCCTCTACAGTTGCTGAACTACAGAAAATAAATAAAGGCTTAATATTCCTTGAAGAATGCACATCTCTTGTTGTGTAAGTTCATGGCAGTTTTAGACTAAAATCAGCTTATGATGAAAAATAAGTTGCAGTCACTTTGGTCAACCACGAAAATATATTGCGTGATCTCATGTGGAATGTCACAGTCCAAGTATTGTCAAGGACTCAGCRTCTTACACTTCAAGTTTCAGATCACTTTTCGTAAACGTGACTGAATTAAATCCACGTTAATGTTTTCTAAGATTAGTTGACTGCTGTGGCCATCTTGAASTGYGCTGACTCYMAAWGTTAATYAGTTGTAGAWGTACATCATATGATCATGTCCTGAAAGTTTCATTCAAATCCACTTGGKRGTTTATGAAATATTGTGCTAACAGACAGAGCTGGCTCTGAATAGTTAATGGCAACTTTTTAAGCAAAGATTTTGTGCAACCTTGTCAGTGCACAAAATATGTGCCAAAGATTTATCTCAGCTACAATATTACTTCGTTCCCAGTCAAAATCTTTGAAAGTCGTTGAGTTTTAGCCACGTATGGGTTTTTTTCAGTTCAGCAGGCTGTGGCAGCCAACTTGAATCTGATTTTCTCTAAAAGTTAATCAGTTGTTGATGTATATCCAGTGATTAATTTCTGCAAGTTTTAATAAAGTCACTGAAGAGGTTGCTGAGACATTTTGCTAACAGACAGGCACACAATAATGTGCTAAAATATTATTGCACAGCTTAAAAATTGCAAATGTTTCAACATTAAATAAAGCTAATGAAATTTGAATGTAGTTTACTTGTTGGTGAATGCACATTTTTTTCTATTCTTAAAAATATTTGTAAATTTTCTTATTAAACATAATTGGAAAAATTGCTTATCTATATAAAGTGGGCTAAACTTTCTGAAGAAACTGCAGAATTTGACATGTACGACAAGTAAAACTATATTAATGTAAAATACTAGTCTACATAATAGTGAATGCACCTTTTTTTCTATTCTTATAAATATTTGTAAATTTTCTTATTAAACATAATTGGAAAAATTGCTTATCTATATAAAGTGGGCTAAACTTTCTGTAGAAACTGCAGAATTTGACATGTATGACAAGTAAAACTCTATTAAGGTAAAATACTTTTTTTACAACCAAATGACCAGGATAAAGAAGGGATGGTTGTAAGAAAAGAAAAACTTTTTCCATGTACCTCACAGGAGAATGAAGTGACCAGAGAAGAGGGATTGAAAGGATTATGACAAAGATCTTTAAAAAAAGAAAAAAGAAAACGAGGGAAACTTTAATGCTAAAAAGAATAAAGTGGTCCCACAACCTCCCACTGGGAAAAAAGGGGACAAATGAAAGCCAGAGCTCCTGCTCCCAGCTCACCGACTACACGCTTTYATAAAGATCTGCCTCGGAAATGAAATGTTATGTTTAATTCAACATGTCTCAGGGCTAATTAGGAGACAAACAAACTAACATTTACATAAATATAGGAGAATAAATAACATCCAACAAAAGAAACAGCCACAGGAGACAGATAATCCTTATCCTGAAACTCTAAATGTTCTTTTGTGGCTTGAAGTCAAGAATCTGGTTAAAATAGTCTTCACTTGGCCTCAGGGCAGTGGGGGCCCTGCAAGATATGATCTTCAGTGCCCAGTGCATGCTCCGAGTGCTGTTTTAACAACAATGGCTCTTCTCAGAGAGCCCGTAAACATGCGCCTGGGACCTTGACCCCGGCAGTAAACAGCCTTTCCACCTGATGATGAATAGCAGAGCTGAGGAGGAGGCCTGCTGTTTTTCTCCTTCCTGTTCAGATAGCCCGACGTGGCAAATGCTATTTTTCAGCCCGTTTGTCAGAGTTTCAGTGCCGTTCAAACGAGATCAGAACTCTAGTTACAGTAGCTGAACTCCTTTCAAGCCAAAAAAAGCTGTTTCCTCCTGCCTCCTTTCTTCTTTCTCCTCCTCCTCTTCCTTACATCAGATTTTATACTCACACTAAAATGAATTTTAATCTATATCTCAAACAAATGTGCTTCTCCCCCACCACTGCCCTATAAAGTCAAAATATTAGAAACTGCACATTTTTCTAACATGATTTGCTGTCCGTACAAAAACTAATTAATAAAGTATGATCATCAACTTTTATTTATTGCTGCTTGCCGTTCCTTTTGCATGTGATTTTTATTAACTTGTTTAAAATTTTCTTATTTCCTATTTGTATAATTTTAATCATGATTTTCCCCTAATTTCACATTAGTCATTGAGGTTCAATAACAACTAAAATGTTTATTATTATTAAAAATACAAGGAAAACTGTTCTAATACAAGAATAAACAATCATGATAAAGTCCATGTGTATGTGACAACATGAAAATAGGGCAGCAACACATAATACAGCCAGGTACTTGGAGTACTTGAAACTCTTTAAGTACCAGATCTGTACCTTGTAAGTACCTGGTACATACATTGGTACATACCTGGTAACTGGTATGTACCAATGTATGTACCAGGTACTTACATTGGTACATACCTGGTAACTGGGATGTACCAATGTATGTACCAGGTACTTACAAAGTACAGATCTGGTACTTTGTAAGTACCTGTCACATACATTGGTACATACCTGGTAACTGGTAAGTAACCCCTAACCCTAACCATGTGAGGTTGGGGTTACTTACCAGTTACCAGGTATGTACCAGTGTATGTACCAGGTACTTACAAAGTACCAGATCCGTACTTTGTAAGTACCTGGTACATACATTGGTACATACCAGTTACCAGGTATGTACCAGTGTATGTACCAGGTACTTACAAAGTACCAGATCCGTACT
>NW_013952605.1:805105-806901 GCF_001266775.1 Austrofundulus limnaeus
TTATTACTACTACTACATCAAATTCTAGACCAGCACAGGAAAAGTAAAATTCTGGCCCCCAACTAGATTTTGTTGCTGATCTCTCAAATATATGATGTTAAAATGTGAAACATGAAACACTGGAAGAAGGGAAAACAAAAGCTAAAATTTCTAAAAGTTGAAGTAGAAATCATTTTGTTCATTTTCAAACAAGCCCAGATTATATTAGCTGAAAAACTGAATACGATAAAAATGTATACCTGTGGTCTGGTCAAAAAAAAAGAACAAAAAAAGAATGAAGACAAACAGTAAAAACAGGCCCCTAATGGAGGTTCTGGTGTAAACTACAGGAAACCCTCTGACTTCCAGTTTAGTGAGGAGCGAGTGCAGGAAGCTCCCTGTTTGTTTAGCCTGACCTGTTCAGTGACAACCCTCGTAGACAAACCTACATCTCCACATTTTATGTTAGAGGTCAACTTCCACCTTCTGTCCTGAAGAGAGGTAGGTCCTCTGGAGCTTGCGGTCTAAAGATTGTTTACTTTTTTATTTTCGCATGAAGGAAATCGTCTTTATTTGCAAATCCAGCCACTGTCGTTCATGAGAAATACTTCAGGTATGTACCAGGCCATTAGATGTTGCCTATAGCCTTCACATTCAGAATAGGTGTGAAAACTCAAGATTTCCCTCAGCTACCAAGGGGCCACTTAGCAGTCAAACCACTGGCCACACCAAACCTGCCTGGAAAACCAGCCACAGCAGCGAGTAAAGAAAGAGCCTGTTCTGAATCCCTGCTTTGACCTCGGAGGCTTCAGGCTGATAGGACACACAGACCAGATAAACTCAAGGCCTGCTGTTTATCTCTCCTGCTTCCACACAGATGGCTAAAAAAAAAAGAAAAAAAAAACAGACACTTTTTTCTGGGAGGACAATGATCTTGGCTCTCATTTCTGCATGACGATGAAAAATCCATTCCTAAATAACTCATTCAGAATGTTTGGCTGTATTTGTCAGTTGAGTAAATAAAACCAGGCTTTAAAATAAACTAAACAATAAAGAGTTTCTCATGGTGATTCCTTCAAGGGATTCTGCTGTCAAGGCTGCACAGGAAGTTCTACCTCTGTCTGTGCTATGCTATTTGCACATGCAAATAACTGCATAAATCTATGTAAATAAGTGTGTTTTTGCTAAATTGACGGCAGTGCACGGGTTTATAAACTAGCATTTGTGTGAACCTCTTTAAAGGTTTTGAGATCGGAGCAGTTTTAAAACAGCAGCAATGTATTTTGGTCTTGGTTGGGTTCTGACTGGTCAAACCTAACTCTCCACACTAAAGGCCCTGTCACACTATAATGTTTTAGACAACATATATTACCCAGCAGCCACTGCGGCTCACCTGGCCTCTTTAGTTCAAGATCAACTTGAGTAGCCTTTTTTTTTACTTTGAACTTTTACTCCGCTACATTTTAACAAAAAAATCACACTTTTTACTTCACTAGATTTCTCTAAAGCCTTTAGTTACCGGTACTATTTACTTTTTTTATAGTGTTTGTGTAGTTTGTGTATATTTTGTTCCACCTACACTGTAAAATGACCCCTTCATGGTAGGTGGTGATGAGCAGCTTTAAACTGGTTGTAAGGAGAATAATAAGAATGTTTGTCCTACTAGTGTTGCCTTACAGGTACTCTGGGTATACTAGACATGTTTCAGCACGATTGCTTTGTTTAGATCCTGATTAGTCCTGACTTTAACATAGACATACAGCGGGTAAAATAAGTATTGAACACGTCACCATTTTTCTCAGTAAATATATTACTAG